>NW_013953118.1:214410-217524 GCF_001266775.1 Austrofundulus limnaeus
TGTGTGTGTGTGTGTGTGTGTGTGTGTGTGTGTGTGTGTGTGTGTGTGTGTGTGTGTGTGTGCGTGCTCACAGGCTGAAGATACGGCGTGTTCCACATGTTCCACATGTTCCACCAGCTCATTGTTTCTCTATCTGTTAATAAAACACAAAGTTGAGAGGATTATTGCTGCTTTTATTTCCTCCACAGACACACAGCACCCAGAGCCTTTAGCCTTTAGCATTTAGCCTTTTAGCCTTTAGCCTTTTAGCGTTCTGCTGCTGCACAGCTTCTGTTCAGGAGCGTCACACACACATATATCTAAACCTTTAAGATCAATTTGTTGCTGCTCAGTCTGGTCCATCAGAACCCTGATCCAGAACACAGCAGCTGGTCCATCAGAACAGAACCGAGGTCCAGAGTCCAGCAGGATCTGGATTCCTGGTTGAATAAAAACCGTTTGTTGGTGAGGGTTGGTGCTGTGAGACGTGAACAGGATCCTCCTCGTGTCTCTGGAACAAAGCGGTTCTGAGCGGATCTCTGAGTGATTCAGAACTCTCTGTAGAACCTGAAGAGCCGGGCTCCGTCTGGGTCTGACACGATCCCGCCGCTCCTGTCGCCTCGAGCCGACTGAGTCAGAGGATTTCATCATCCGAGCTGCCGAGAGCAGAGGAGACATTCCTCTAGATACAGAACCTTACAGAACCTTACAGAACCTTACAGAACTTTAACAGAACTTTACAGAACCTTACAGAGCCTTAACAGAACCTTAACAGAACCTTACAGAACCTTACAGAACCTTAACAGAACCTTACAGAACCTTAACAGAGCTTTACAGAACCTTAACAGAACTTTACAGAACCTTAACAGAGCTTTACAGAACCTTAACAGAACTTTACAGAACCTTAACTGAACTTTACAGAACCTTACATAACCTTACAGAACCTTAACAGAACCTTAACAGAACCTTAACAGAACTTTACAAAACCTTAACTGAACTTTACAGAACCTTACATAACCTTACAGAACCTTAACAGAACCTTAACAGAACTTTACAAAACCTTAATAGAGCTTTACAGAACCTTAACAGAACCTTAACAGAACCTTACAGAACCTTAACAGAACTTTACAGAACCTTAACTGAACTTTACAGAACCTTAACAGAACCTTACAGAACCTTAACAGAACTTTACAGAACCTTAACTGAACTTTACAGAACCTTACATAACCTTACAGAACCTTAACAGAACCTTACAGAGCCTTAACAGAACCTTACAGAACCTTGCAGAACCTTAACAGAACTTTACAGAACCTTAATAGAGCTTTACAGAACCTTAACAGAACCTTAACTGAACTTTACAGAACCTTACATAACCTTACAGAACCTTAACAGAACCTTACAGAGCCTTAACAGAACCTTACAGAACCTTGCAGAACCTTAACAGAACTTTACAGAACCTTAATAGAGCTTTACAGAACCTTAACAGAACCTTAACTGAACTTTACAGAACCTTACATAACCTTACAGAACCTTAACAGAACCTTACAGAGCCTTAACAGAACCTTACAGAACCTTGCAGAACCTTAACAGAACTTTACAGAACCTTACATAACCTTACAGAACCTTACATAACCTTACAGAGCCTTAACAGAACCTTACAGAACCTTGCAGAACCTTAACAGAACTTTACAGAACCTTACATAACCTTACAGAACCTTACATAACCTTACAGAACCTTAACAGAACCTTACAGAGCCTTAACAGAACCTTACAGAACCTTGCAGAACCTTAACAGAACTTTACAGAACCTTACATAACNGGCCGTGAGGTCGGGCCGTGAGGTCGGGCCGTGAGGTCGGGCCGTGAGGTCGGGCCGCGAGGTCGTGCCGCGAGGTCGAGCCGCGAGGTCGAGCCGCGAGGTCGGGCCGCGAGGTCGAGCCGCGAGGTCGAGCCGCGAGGTCGGGCCGCGAGGTCGGGCCGCGAGGTCGAGCTGCGAGGTCGAGCTGCGAGGTCGAGCTGCGAGGTCGAGCTGCGAGGTCGAGCCGCGAGGTCGGGCCGCGAGGTCGGGCCGCGAGGTCGAGCTGCGAGGTCGAGCCGCGAGGTCGAGCTGCGAGGTCGGGCTGCGAGGTCGAGCTGCGAGGTCGAGCTGCGAGGTCGAGCTGCGAGGTCGAGCTGCGAGGTCGGGCTGCGAGGTCGGGCTGCGAGGTCGAGCTGCGAGCCGGCCTGACGCTGAGGGAAATACCTGCTCATATCAAATAAATGATTTCATGAAGGAAGGAGGTAAATATGGACAACCGTTTGGTGTCTGTGGTTTGAAGCAGCAGAAAAATAATTAATTTAGAAACCAAATAACTTAATAAAAAGTTTGTCTCCTGGAGTTCCTGACAGAAGCTCAAACTAAAACCATCTGAAGCTGAGAGGAAACTGTTGAAGCTGTTTTAGTCAAACTTTGTAATGATCTCAAGAAATGTGATCAATTTGGTAAATTTTACAAATACTGAGCTAACATTTACCTGAGAGTCACCCCCAAAACAAACTGAGCTCTGTTTGACCAAAAACTCTACTTTCATTATTTCTGAACACTGAGTCATTTTACTGTGGGACTTGATGGATTTATACGTCAGAACAGTGGTTCATAAACTGTTCCTTAAGCTCAGTCCCACCCCCAAACGTATCAACAAGGTGTTGATTTATTTGTTCTGTGTGGTGAAAATTACAGAGTTTTGTGTGGAACCCTCACTGTGCACAAAATCTGGACAGAACTTTTTCTCTCAGGGAGACGAGCCAAGGATCGTGTGATTGGTCAGAACTTTGTGGGCATGGATGGATGAACAGATGGATGAAGAGATGGATGGATGAACAGATGGATGAAGAGATGGATGGATGAACAGAGATCTTCCATCAGCTCAGATGAATCCTCCTGTTCTGTTTGTTTCCAGCTGTTGACTCTTGGATTTAACCTTTTTATTTTCTGTAGGAGCTGGAGAACCTGAGGAAGCAGGCGGAGATCATCCCTCAGCTGATGGGCGAGTGTGAGAGCATCACAGCCAAACTGAAGGTACGTTTATCAGCGTCTCTTTGAGCCGTCGTTCCTGTGTGTGTGTGTGTGTGTGTGTGTGTGTGTGTGTGTGTGTG
>NW_013953118.1:218524-219235 GCF_001266775.1 Austrofundulus limnaeus
GTTTTAATATTTGATCTGCGTTGTTTTAATATTTGATCTGCGTTGTGTTTTAATATTTGGTCTGCGTTGTGTTTTAATATTTGGTCTGCGTTGTGTTTTAATATTTGATCTGCGTTGTTTTAATATTTGATCTGCGTTGTGTTTTAATATTTGGTCTGGGTTGTGTTTTAATATTTGGTCTGAGTTGTGTTTTAATAATTGGTCTGCGTTGTGTTTTAATATTTAGTCTGTGTTGTGTTTTAATATTTGGTCTGAGTTGTGTTTTAATATTTGATCTGCGTTGTGTTTTAATATTTGATCTGCGTTGTGTTTTAATATTTGGTCTGGGTTGTGTTTTAATATTTGGTCTGAGTTGTGTTTTAATAATTGGTCTGTGATGTGTTTTAATATTTGGTCTGTGTTGTGTTTTTAATATTTGGTCTGTGTTGTGTTTTAAAATTTGGTCTGAGTTGTGTTTTAATATTTGGTCTGAGTTGTGTTTTAATATTATGTCTGTGATGTGTTTTAATATTTAGTCTGTGTTGTGTTTTAATATTTGGTCTGAGTTGTGTTTTAATATTTGGTCTGCGTTGTGTTTTAATATTTGGTCTGAGTTGTGTTTTAATATTTGGTCTGAGTTGTGTTTTAATATTTGGTCTGAGTTGTGTTTTAATATTTGGTCTGAGTTGTGTTTTAATATTTGGTCTATGTTGTGTTTTAATATTTGGTCTG
>NW_013953119.1:0-3174 GCF_001266775.1 Austrofundulus limnaeus
CAACATACGTTGTCTCAGAGCACTGTGGTGAACCAGAGGTCACAACTACAGTGCTCTGAGACAACGTATGTTGTGACCAGAGGTCACAACTACAGTGCTCTGAGACAACATACGTTGTCTCAGAGCACTGTACAGAGGTCACAGAGGTCACAACTACAGTGCTCTGAGACAACATACGTTGTCTCAGAGCACTGTAGTTGTGACCTCTGGTCACAACATACGTTGTCTCAGAGCACTGTAGTTGTGACCTCTGGTTCACCAATCATCCTGAACTCTGTTCTGTCACGAGTATTGTTCACATTTTAAACTCTATTCTTCTGATAGAAACAGGCACAAACCAGATTTTGAAGAAAAGGATCACACAGATGTGATTTTTATTCCTCAGGTTTATATTTCTGATAAAGAGTCATGATACATGTTTTCAATAAGAGTTAATGGTGTAAAACTGTTGGAATGAAACCACCCACTCACAGTGAGTTCTGTAAAAGTATTTTGTGGATTCAAAAAGACAAAAAAACAAATTAACTTTAAAATAAATGAATAAAGAAGTTATTAAAAATGTTAAATTCTTCCAAAAAAAATCCCAGTTTATTTTTTATTAGTAAAATAGTAAAAAAATATTTTTGGGGACTGAAATTTCTTATGGGGGCAAATTATTTTTTGGGGGGGGCCAGAATAAAGTCACACTGTAATTTGTTGTGAGTTCATGTATTGTGTTGGTTTGTTCTTTGAGCAAGGTGATGTTCATGCACGGCTCATTTTATACACCAGTAAAAAAAAAAAAACATATACCTTTGTCTTGAATTTGGAAAAAAAAATCATATTTTATTTATCACTTAAAAAGGGTTCAGTGAATGCGCGTATGAAACTGGTGGGTTCGGTACATCAAGAAAGGTTAAGAACCACTGCTTTAAAGGGTTAAAATGAATAAAAATTTCTAACTGTTTTTGTTGTTGACCAAAAACAGCTACAAGTCTGTCGTTTCTCAACATGAATGATTAATGCCTGAAACCAGTGGAGGGCAGTGGGTGAGATGCATTCACTGAAGGTCCTCATGTATGGATGTTTTTCTAACGGTGATAAAAATTAGATCTAACTGTTTCAGTGAGAAGAGATCAGAGCATGATGATGATGATGATCTGTTTTTAGAGGATTTGTCTGAAAACATGATTGGCAGCCATGATAACATGAATCTTTCTGCAGGTCAGTGACTTCCAACAGATCATGATGATTTTATTTTTGTTGTTCTTGTTAGACATCCTTCAGTTTCCACACGCAGCCTGTCTCCTGAAAAGATGAGAAAACTCCACAGTGTGTTGTCTCAGTGAGTCATCCTCATGTTCACTAATTGTTCACATGAACCACCTCACACTAATCAGCTTGTTGCACAGCAGCCTGATGATCCAGCCGTGCTTTTTGTTGTAACATTAGTGCAGCACACAGTGTGTGCAGGAAATGGAGCTGTCCAGTACGCAGCCACAGACACCATGAACCATAACCAGTAAGTCTGAGGAGGTCATTAAGTCAGCTAATGACTGCATTAGTTACTAACACTCAGCCATGTGAACATGAGGAGCACAGAGGAGCTGCTTCTCATTAATTTACTAATGTCTGATAAATCAAGACAATTATTAGCCTCAGAGGGGCAGCTCTGCTGCAAGGACCACCTTTATTTCTCATGTTTGTATTCGTGTCGACATTAATGTGGTCTTTATTTGTCTGCAGTCATGTTAGACGAGCTCTGGCTTCTCTGGTCAGGAGAAAGAAACCATGTTTGTCCTCAAACATCTGATTAAACATGTCTAAATGTGATTAAAGGTAAGATTTGGTGATTTGTCTTTAAGCATTTAGGTTTGATGTTTTTTATTTAGTCAAATCAGATCAGTGTAGAAAATATAACTGAGGTCATCGAAACATAAAATCTTTAATTTTATTCTCACAGTTACAGTTTGTGGTGTTTATTCATGGTTGGATTAGAAATAAAGTTAGTTCAGTTTAATTGTGTTGTTTTTCTTTAAGTAATTTCTGTGTGCATGTGGTGACGTGCACTTCTACTTTTGGAGGTTTATTTGAATTATTTGAAGGTGTTTCTCTGGTGGCCTGGTTTATTTGTGTGGTCAGGACCAGAGCAGTGGGGCTGCCTCACTACAAGTTTGTATCTTTTCACTTTTTTTCACTTTATTCATTTCATTTTGTTACACAAATTAACAAAGTACAAAAAACATACAATCAAAACAAAATCAAATAAAATGAAAGGCCGCAGAAGAAGAATAAATCTTATAATATCTGCCCCTTTTTTAACCACAGAAATATTCAAAAGAAAAGTAAATTACATCAAAAAATAAAACTACTGAAACTCAAAAAAACTAAAAACAAATTTAAAACACAAACTCAAACAACAATTTGCATGAATTCTCTTATACTTCTCCATATTTCTTCAGAATACTGGTTTTAGTTTTAGTTAGTGTCTAATGTTAGAGGGGATTTCAGGACTGAATCACCTGTGTCCAACTGGGAGGTGATTTGCTGATGAATAGATTTTTTTAATCAAAAATATGGAGTAAAACTGTCATTTTGATTGTGAAATATGTTAATTTTTAGGGTAAATAATTATTTCTAAGGATTAAAGGAGCTGGATTTGGCTCTAAGTTAATTTAGTGTTGATTTTATTTAGGTTTTATGGAGAAAGTTGCAATGTTTGTCTGGCAGGGGGTTGTTGTGTGGAGCTTAAGGGTGGTTATCAGTCCTTCAAGACTGAGGTTAGGTTTAGGGTCAGGTGTGTACCAGTATGTACCAGTATGTACCAGTGAGGTTAGTGTTAGTGGTCAGGGTTAGCCATGAGCGCTATATAAATGTAAGTCAACGCAAAGTCCCCATGAGGATAGAAGAACAAACATGAGTGTGTAGCTGTGTTTCCATTGACCATGAAAATGCACAAATTAGACTTTTGAAAATAAATTTGCTCAATGGAAACACGTCAATTTAAAATAAAATTATGTTTTTGACAAAATGTTTTTGTTCTAGGATGAGGTGGTTTTTCAGCCGTATCAAAATTGGTGTTTTTCACAAAACTACAATGGAAACACTTTTTTCACATCACAGGAGTCACGTGATCAACAACCGTCTGTTTCTACTGGTGAAAAAGACGATGATGAAGAAGATAACAGGAAGTAG
>NW_013953119.1:4174-7954 GCF_001266775.1 Austrofundulus limnaeus
TCATCATCGTCTTTTTCACCAGTAGAAACAGACGGTTGTTGATCACGTGACTCCTGTGATGTGAAAAAAGTGTTTCCACTCAGTGCATGTGTGGCCTTATTCTTCATGACTTTTATATAGTTACATGAATCTAAAGCTGGATCACTGGCTGATGCTTTTTAAAGCTAAAACTTCTCCTGTGTACTTTGTGTACCTGTTCTTGTTGTTTTACATTCCCCTGAGGAAGATGAAACTAAAACCTAAGATCCAAGATGGATAAAAATCAGCTTCTAGCATTTTTATTTCTTATCAGGCTTCAGTTTCTATCAGAACTTATCAGTTTAACAACCCCTGTTGAGTTTAATTATGTTTGCATCTTTCATGAGTAAAAACCTGTGGCTGGAAAATAAACCTCAGCTTTATTTTGTCCCCAGAGAGCAGCTTTAAATTACAATCCAACATGTGAGACATTTAATTAAGTCTCTAAGCCGTCTGTAAGAAGTGCTGGAGGAGCTTCCTGTTCTGTTTTAACTGAAACACTTTGACTTCAGTGGGAACAACACCGAGTGTCAATTCAGGTCAATCACAGACAGTGTGACATGATGTATGAAAGACACAAAATTGTTTTTCAGGGGGGGTGGGGGGGGGCCACTGAAAAACCAGGGGTGGCACACCAAAACTAATATCTATAACAGAAATTTATGATGTGTTTGTAAAAATGACAAATTGAAAACTATGGCAATATAAAGCTATGGATTTATCAACAGATGTTCAGTTTGTAATTTCACAGATAAAATCACTGATTTTATTACATTCAGAGACAAAAAACAAGAGTAAGTATTTGTAATGTTGGGGGGACCCACTGGTGGGGGTCTGGGGGTCCGCCCCCAGAAAATATTTTAAATAAGTAGATGTCATTTCCTGCATTCTGCTGTATTTTAACAGGTTGTTAAACAGATTTTTATCTACATAAGAAAACACTCAATGTGAGTATTTTATAGGTAAAATGAAATAAATTTGTTTGTTAAACAAGAGAAACACTGGATGAACTAATGTTTTATGGTAAATGTGGGGGTTTAAATGAATTAAATTTTAAATTTGATGGGGACAGTTCCCTTCAAAAATGATTGTCATTTTATTTAAAAATGTCAAAATACATATTTTAAAGACGTTTACAAGGAACAAGCTTTTTAAAATTTAAAGCATCACCTCTTCTATGTATGTTAAAATGTTTATTTGCTTGTTGATGTTTACTTTGTGAAGAAAAACTGTGATTATAAAACCCCAAAACTGGAAATAAAGACTAAAACAAGCACAATTACAAACTACATCTACTGTAGTGTTATCACAAATTATTAAGTTATTTGTTTTTTATGTCATATAATAAATATGATTTTGGTCTGTGAGAGAAAACTGGAGAACCTGGAGAACAGGAAATTGATCTAGAACCTTCTTCCTTAGAGGCAACATGTTGCTCTACCAACTGTACCACTGTACTGCCTCATTTTATATTCAATATATAATTGTTTAATTAAAATTTGATAAATATATATATATATCTATGAATATAACCTGATGAGAACCTCCATGTTTATTTGAGAACATTGGTTTTAGACTGGTCTGATTGTCCTTATTCAGAGGAGCTACATTTTAATTTTAATTTAATTTTTATTTTAAATAAAATATAAATTAATGTTTTTAACTCTTAATTGTTAAAAAAAAACAAGTGTTTGTTTTTATATTTATGAGGGTCTATTCCTAAACAGGTAGGGGAATTGAAAAAGGAAAAACCTGGGTACTCAAGAGGATAAAACTGGGGCACCATCTTATTCTCAGGAAGGGCCATGGCCCCCCTGCCCCCCCCCCCTTGCTGGCGCCCCTGCATGAATACGACATAATAAGATTCTGTTTATGATGTATTTTCAAAACCAGCTTGTTCTTGTTCTGAGTCGCAGGAAGCTGGTAGCTCTTTAGTCAGTGGACTAGAGGTGGGGTACACCAGGCTGGTAGAAGGTCAACTAAAAAGAAATGAGGCAGACAACCAGGCACACTCAGTCAGGGCCAGGGCATGGCAGACTATAGGTAGCCATGCTCCAAAGCCAATATGAATATTATAATCAAACAAGATATTTGTAGGTTTATTTAAATATTAATCATGTTTTTAGGTCATACCACAAGATTCACAAATGTAGCAACTGCATACTTACTGCTAGAAGTGGCACTTTTTATGACATTTGAGAAAGATTAAAAAATATCCTTGATGTATCCAAGGCAACATGTTGGATGATGCAACTTCCTGTTTTTGACTGTTTTTCAAAATATAAGTACCAAAATGAGAATTTCTTGATGGTCGCACCACATGATATTTTGTTTAATGGACATCACCGGACAAAGTTTATTTATAAGTTACAATGAAACTATAACTAAAAATGCTTTGATAATTTGTACAAGATGAATAAAACATTGAAAAATATGCCAAATAGGAAAGAAAATATATTTGAATAAATTTAATGTGATTTTTAAGACCTTAGCTGACCTATTTTGCGGAGTATTTTCATTATATTGCTGTGATATGGTACAGCGAAGCTTCTGAGTAATTCCAGAGCTCAAAATTCAGCTTCTACATGATCAGAAATGTGTGATTTGATACCAAGATCAATAATGTAGGACAAATATCTACTATTTTATTGCAAAAATGGATTTTTGATAGCCAAAAAGGCCGCCATTTTGAATTTTTAAGTGGCTAATGTTTTTTTTTTTTTTTCAAAAGAGTAATCCCCAAGGAGTATTTGTGCCAGTTTTGGTGCTTGTTTCCAGATTTGAATGATTTCAGTAAAATTTTACAGTTATCTGCTGCACTAGTAGTATAGGTACATGCCAAGGGTGCGTCGGTCTACGAAACAAAACAACTTTTTATCAGTCTGGTTGATTTGTTGAGTAGAATAAGCATTAGTTCCTCAGGTTTATGATGGTAACTTGTTCTGTGGGTTTCTCAGCTGCTTCAGTACTACATGGTGCAGAGGATGTTTCATGATAAAAGTATGATGCAGTCAGGACTAACCACTGGTGGTCAGTGTGTAAATACAAACAAAGAAGAAGAATTTCAGTTCTGATGTCAGCTTTGTCCAGTTTTCAGTGTTCTACCTTCATAAAGTACTACTTTTATGTTCTTTTATTAATCCCAAGTGTTTAGTAAAATGCTGTTGAAAGGGATGGAAAATGCAGAGTTTTCAGTAGATCTTTTACAACATTTTCCAATGAAGTATCTGCTGGACCCCAGTAGAACTGTTCCAGTCCACAGCTGCTGGTTAACAGGAACAGGTGTTCCTCATGATGTCAGCAGATTTTGGCAGGTATGAGGCAGGCAAATGCTGTTTTGTTTCAAATTAGTTATATGTAGTTTTCTTCCTTTTATCCAGGGTCAGGTCTCGGGGGTAGCAGCCTCAGCAGAGACCCAGACTTCCCTCTCTCCTGGCACTTGGACCAGCTCCTCTGGGGGAGTCCCAAGGTGTTCCCAGACCAGCTGAGAAACATAGTCCCTCCAGCGTGTCCTGGGTCTTCCTCTGGGTCTCCTCCCAGTGGGACGTGTCCAGAACACCTCACCAGGGAGGAGTCCAGGAGGCATCCTAACCAGATGAACCACATCAACTGGCTCGTCTCGACGTAGAGGAGGAGTGGCTCTACTCTGAGTCCCTCCCAGAAGACTGAGCTTCTCACCCTATCTCTAAGGGAGTGCCCAGACACCCTGCGAAGGAAACTCATTTTGGCCGCTTGTAAACGCAATCTCGTTCTTTCGGTCAC
>NW_013953119.1:8954-10669 GCF_001266775.1 Austrofundulus limnaeus
CTCTCTCACTCACACCTAGGGACAATTTAGAGTTATCAATTAACCTAACAGTCATGTTTTTGGTCTGTGGGAGGAAGCCGGAGTACCGAGAGAGAACCCGCACATGCACGGAGAGAACATGCAAACTCTACCCAGAAAGATCCCCAGACCAGGATTTGAACCAGTGACCTTCTTGCTGAGAGGCCTCAGCTCTACCAACTGAGCCACCGTGCTGCCTAATTTAGTTTGTGAATCTATGTAAATTGGTCATGAGACTTTAGAAAATTACACAAGGGGCACCACCTGAAATCTTGCCTAGGGCACCAAATTGTCTCAGTCCGGCCCTGCTCACATTTATCTAAGAGCTGGAGAAAACTCAAGCATGCACAAAGAACTGCTCACAGAAAGGCCCCAGTTATGAACCTTTATGTTACAGCCTTCTTCTCTAACCATGTATCATATTGTGCTTCCACCAGAGGTGCCATCAGGGTGGCTCCAAAGGGGACAATGGCCACTCCTAAATAACTGGTGCCACCCCATGACCAGTATGATCTTCTAAAGTCACAGGGTTTTACTTGGAGTGTATATTTTATTCTCATATATATTTAGGATTAGTAGAACCACAGAAACATAAAACATTGTTTTGAGCAATGAAGAGTTGACAAAAATATGTTTTATTTGAAATTAAAAAACAAAACTTTAAATTTAGTCACCACTAAAGGCACAACCTGTCTAAAACCAGTATCTTCAACAAAAGGATGCTGATATGTTGAGTATTTTTGTAAATATAAATTTGAGATTTTTATTTCTGGCTGAGATATGAGTAGTTTATTGTGAAAAATAAATGTAAATGCTATTTTTAAGGTTAATTGTTCCCTTGAACACAAACGGGGCTTAAGAGTTGACTTCATGTTTTCTCAAACTGTTTCTCAAATCCAGAACTCAGGAAGAAGTTAACCATCCTACTTTCTTTAGTTGATTTGTTAATTAAAGTTCATGATCATTATTGACCCTGGTTGTATTCAGGGTGTGGAAAAGGATGACCTCAGACTAAATGTCTGTAGTTTGTTTATGAGTTGGACTTTGACAGGCTGCTCTGCGTAGTTATCTTGATGTGACCAACTTGTGTGTCATGAGCCTGGGAACGCTTGCATTAACTCTGGATAAATGGAATGGACCTGCAATCAAAGTTTCAATTAGAATGTAACTAAAGTTATCTTGCTCCCGCCTGAGAGCTGATTTGCAATCTGTTAATTAGAAATTAGAGTATTAGTCTAACTCTGACTTTTAATCTTGTGCATCACTTTAGGAAACCAAATCTTCTGTTTGGCTCGGTCAGATCATCCCATAATGTGTAGACTGCTCTACCTACACTGAGTTAAACACACAACATCCTTGACTATGTTGACTAACAGTTAAATGCTATGTTCAAATGTTGTGTAATGTGTAGCAACCATAATACATGATGAGTACGACCCCCAGTCATAACCACACCAGGGCCCGTATTTATCAAACTTCTTACAATTATTCCTAAGAATACTGATAAGAATGGACTCAAGTGTAAATAAATTCTTAACTAAAAGCTGAGTTTAAAAGTCAGTTATCAACAGTTATCTCAGTCTGACTTTAAGTCAATTGTAAACACTCCTGCGTACTCCATCTGAACTGACAAAATGGGTTCGAATTGTCGCATTTTCATGACAAAAATTGTCATTCGGTTTGCATATATATATATA
>NW_013953119.1:12124-14885 GCF_001266775.1 Austrofundulus limnaeus
TGTGTGTGTGTGTGTGTGTGTGTGTGTGTGTGTGTGTGTGTGTGTGTGTGTGTGTGTGTGTGTGTGTCAACATACTTGGCCAATAAATCTGATTCTAATATAAAGACATGCTTAAAATGTATAATTATATTGATTTTGTTTTATTTCACAGGGGCAATTATTTGATGGAATATTGTTTGTTTATTTGTGTGTTTAATTTTGAATGAACAGGCTCTCCAGTAGGTGACCACAGTATCTTATCATGGTCACTGAAGACTGTGGTTTGACTACTATAAGAACCTCTCTGTAGTAGTTTATTATTGGATATTTTTAAACACCACAGATAAATAAATACACTCACACACATGTATGGGCAGAAACAGTTTCCCTCTTGTACCTTGGGTGGCAGGTGATAACAGTAACGCAGTGTTTGTACATTTTTCATGTGATTGTTTCTTCATTACATATTTAACATGTCTGGATAAAGCCCAGAACATACATACTGTTTTTGTTCCAATTGTTTAATTAATTTTAGCAGTCATTATGTGTGGCCTAATTGAATGTTTAATTACTTATTTCAGGTCTTGTAATATTCCCACAGGATCTGACAGTTGCAGCATATCTTTGAGCAGTGGGGGGCAGCAGAGAGTTGACCGTTGAGCAGTGGGGGGCAGCAGAGAGTTGACCGTTGACCAGTGGGGGGCAGCAGAGAGTCGACCGTCGCTGTTGTGTCTGTTAATGTTTACACGAAGAAGAACAGAGCTGCAGAAAGAAACACAGCTAGGTACAGAACAGGGTTTCGTAAGTAAAACTAATTAAATGACAACATTCATGTGGCTAGAAGTAAATCCTGTGTATTTAGTGTTGACAGTTCAAATACAAGCTGCGGTATTTTCACACAGACAGAAGAGTAGCATCGATATAAAGCTGCAGTAGCTTTTAGCTGCTGTGTTGTTTGGATTGAAGCTAATCTTTTTTTAGCTGCGGAGCAGATTAACTCAGGTCAGTTTGTACTCAGTGTGTAGCTGTTTGTAGCTGTGTGTGTGTGGATATTTACCGACCTGTCAAACGGTGTCTCCAAAGCAGAGAAACGGGTTTTAGGTTAGCTGGCTATGCTAATGCTAGCTAGGAGCACAACGGATTGTGTATTTAAATCCACTAAACGTCATTATAACTAGTTTTATTTGCATCAAGTGTTGAGTCTTTGCTGTGTGTGTATACGGACAGTCACTTAGCCATGGTTTAAATAAATCAGAGTAAGAAAGCATGGTGATGCTAGCTGGTTAGCTACGGTTAGCTAGTTAGCTGTGTGTTTCTCATGATTGTGTTATTGTTTATAACATTAGCTTTCATAAGCTAACAGCTACTTGTGTTTGTTCTTTTTATTTTCTTATTTTATTTAAAAATACTCATTATTTTATTATACTCAGGATAATATTAGGAGACAGGATGTATAAAATACATAAACTGTAAAATATAAAGGTTAGGGATGAGAAAAACCTTTAAAAAAAAGAAGTAAAAACATTAAAATAAGTTTCTGCTGTTTCTAAAACAACAGGTAGTTCAGACTGAAGAAATAAAAGTAAATTTTACAGAAAATGTTTAAATTTATTCAGTAAAGTTTGCTGAAAACAAGCTGAAAAAGCAGCTAAATAATAAAATAAATAAAGTTGAGCTAAAAGGTTTGTGTATTTTTTGATTTTCATTTTTAAAAACAGATTAATAAACAAAAAGTGATTTAACACAGTCCTCATCAACGTGTTATAGGTGCAGCTGGTTGAATACTAACAGGCAGCTGCCTGTAAATAATGAGTATAATAAAATGAGTAAAATCAAAATACACAGCTTTTTAAAACCATCAGGTTTTGTAACTGAATGTGTGCAACATGGAAATCTTTACACAACAATGTTTAATCAGTCAGACGTGTCCTTAAACAGGATGTTTTCTGATGTTGAATAGTTTAAACTACTAACCAGCTTACTAGTTAAAACTAGTAAATTTGTGTGTAACCATTAAATATTTAAGTTTTATACTTGAATAGTATCTGCAAGAATAACATTGTTTGGTTCAGTTCACAGCTTTAACAATAAAGATCAAACAGTTTTAGTCATTTTAATAATAAACAGGATGAGGGACAGTTTGTTAATTTATCACTCAAATCTCAGATATTTGATTGGTTTTATGGAATATGATTTTATAAATATATAAAATACACTTTCCACATGTGTTTGGTTACATATTTTAAGTTGAAACAATCAGCTGTTATGAGTTTTCTCCAGCAGAGGGCGCTGCTGTGTTATTAACAGTTCATCATCTTACCTGCTCCAGATGTTGAACATCACCAACCCTAACCTTCCTGTGAGGTCACAACTTCACTTCCTGCTGGTTTAACTTTAAAAAGTTTAAGTTTCTGCTAAAATGCCTAAAGTAATCTTTTCTTTTAACTGCTCCTTTAAACTAACATCATTTTATGATCAGAAAAGATTGAGACTGTAGCCAAATATGAGCTCTCATGATTTTTGTTGTGTTTGCTCAGTAAATGTGGTGTGAATGACTTTCAGCTACCACCACGACAAATGTAACACAATTTATCAGTAAGAGTGACACAGGTGTCGCTACAGCAGACATGTTTATTCAACTGACTCCTGAAAGGAAACAGGTTATTTTCTCAAAGTTTTCTTTAAACCAGTGTTTCCCAAAGTTGGGGTCGGGACCCAAAGTGGGGTCCTGAAACATCAAGGTGGGGTCCTGAAAAGATTTTCAGAATTAATTACATTTTTG
>NW_013953119.1:14895-18164 GCF_001266775.1 Austrofundulus limnaeus
ACCTTCAAGATTTGACGACTGTTTGTGTGCAAGAATGGGCCAAAATCACACCTGAGCAATGCATGCCACTAGTTTCTCCATACAGGAGGTGTCTTGAAGCTGTCATTACCAACAAGGCTTTTGTACAAAGTATTAGATAAATTTCAGTAAATGTGTTCAATACTTTTTCCCTGTGCCATTCCACATTATTACAAATAACTTTATTTCCGGACATTTATGGTTTGATTTCTTTGTATATATGGATCACTTGGGTTGTTACCGACATCTGGTGAAAATTTCATGTCATTAGCCCCTCTAGTAATATATTTACTGAGAAAAATGGTGACGTGTTCAATACTTATTTTACCCGCTGTAGCTTGTTCTCGTGTTATTTAGTCTTTATAACTTGTTGTTCTTGTGTTCTTTAGTCTTTATATCTTGTTGTTCTCGTGTTCTTTAGTCTTTAAACCTTGTTGTTCTTGTGTTCTTTAGTCTTTTTAACTTGTTGTTCTTGTGTTCTTTAGTCTTTTTAACTTGTTCTCGTGTTCTTTAGTCTTTATAACTTGTTGTTCTTGTGTTCTTTAGTCTTTATAACTTGTTCTTGTGTTCTTTAGTCTTTATAACTTGTTGTTCTCGTGTTTAGTCTTTAAAACATGTTGTTCTCGTGTTTAGTCTTTAAACCTTGTTGTTCTCGTGTTCTTTAGTCTTTTTAACTTGTTCTCATGTTCTTTAGTCTTTATAGCTTGTTGTTCTCATGTTGTTTTGTCTTTATGGCTTTTTGTTCTCGTGTTCTTTAGTCTTTATAGCTTGTTGTTCTTGTGTTCTTTAGTCTTTATAACTTGTTGTTCTTGTGTTCTTTAGTCTTTTTAACTTGTTCTCGTGTTCTTTAGTCTTTATAACTTGTTCTCGTGTTCTTTAGTCTTTATAACTTGTTGTTCATGTGCTCTTTGGTCTTTATAACTTATTGTTCTTGTGTTCTTTGGTCTTTAAACCTTGATGTTCTTGTGTTCTTTGTCTCGTCTCTGCAGCGTTACTTAGATGAAGCTGAGCGGGATAAGGAGCGCTACATGCGAGAGCTTGAGAAGTACCAGAAGACAGAGGCGTACAAACACTACACCAGGAAGGTCCAGGAGAAGCAGAAGGGCAAGAGGCACAGAGGAGGTGAGAAAGGAAGCTGAGGAGTGACTAAGGAGGTTCTATAGAACAGCTGGAGCTCAGAAACCAGGTGACCATGTGATCGGCTGGTCAAGCTAACGGCTAACGCAAAACAGTCAAGAGTCTGGATTTCCCATTACTGTACTTGTTGACCACAGAGCAGAAAAAAGGACTGACCATGTAGAAATCATTAAAACTATTAATAATAATATTAATCCAATTATTATTAATATTTTACAGTTTAAATAATCTATTTAGTGTTTTAAACAATGTCAGAAAAGCTGTTTGTGTTCTGGATTTATTAACAGAAGATAAACAGGAAAACATCTCATTTTACAACAAGTCAGCAGATTTGATCTTATTTAGCTCAATGTGATCTGAGCAGAACATAATGTAACNCCTCTCTGTCAACGCTCTCTGGTTTCATTTAAAAGAGTCGATCATCAGATATTGTCCAAGATTAACCTTCAGGGTGGATATAGCTCGCTAACAGCCTCGCACCGAGGACCTATCCACGTCATCATTTACCCAGAATGCTTTGTGTACAAATAAATAGTGTAGATGTACGTCCTGACAGTTTCTTTAAAATCCCTTCAGAAGTGTGTAAGATGATACTAACACACAAATACCTTGACCTCTAGGACTCATTAGAGAAATTGTATATCAAAATTACCACCTAATATTGTTTTATTTTCTTTTCCCCAGAGTTTTCCTGCACTCCTAAAAGTGATGGATGAGCAGACGGGCTCTCCTGCAGCCAGCGCTGACAACAACAACCAGAGGAACGGAGACGAGGTAATCTGAAGTCCCAGTCCTGGCTGCAGAGCGGGCTGGAGCTGCACCTTGTAGTCACGTCTGGTTGTGATGTGTGCAGAAACCTCGGCGTGGCAGCTGGACCAAAGGGAGGAAAAGGAAGAAGCCAATGAAGGACAGCAACGCACCCAAAGCCCCCCTGACGGGCTACGTTCGCTTCATGAACGACAGGCGGGAGCAGCTGCGGGCGGAGCGGCCCGACGTGCCCTTTCCAGAGATCACCAGGATGCTGGGCAACGAGTGGAGCAAGCTGCCCCCCGAGGAGAAGCAGGTCTGATGAGAAGCTCCTGACAGGATTATAATCTGTGAAGAGAACAGAGCACTTCTTTAAAGTCTGCTTGGTTCAGCTCTTTAGGCTCTGTCACTAACTCAGAGAGGAGGGAGACGCAGCAGGGAATTAATATTTTTATTTTAACACTGTAAACACCAGCAGCCTTTAAAACTCACGGTGTCAGCTGTCAGAACACTACCTTCAACACGAGCCTGTTAGCTGTCTGCTCTGTTTCTGTTGTCATCATCTGAGGCTGTCATTCAGTCTGGCCTGGTTTAAGGTTAGAAATACATTCATAATGTGTTCTCAGCACCACAAATATGTCTGATCATCATCCACTCATCAGTTTTCACTGGGCCTCCAGTGTCACATTCCTCTCTGCCCCGCTCTAATCTGCATTCTTTGGGGCTGTGATGTGTCATCCTCCACTTTCTCACCTTAGACTGTTTTTTCTTCTTTTACAACAATCAGTAGTTTTACCCCCACACTGCATGCACCAAAGACAAAGTCATGGAAACTGCCCCTGCTAGACCATATTAACTGTACACATGTGGACAAAACTGTTGGTCCCCCTCGTTTAATGAAAGAAACATCCACAGTGGTCTCAGAAATAACTCAAATCTGACAAAACTAATGGTAAATAAAAATTCTTTAAAAATGAACAAATTAAAGTCAGACATTACTTTTCAAAAATCAACCAAATTAAAAAAATAAACCTCATAAAACAAGCCTGGACAGAAATGATGGTACCCCTGAAAATAATGTGACCAAAGGATCATGTTAAATCAAGGTGTGTCACTAATTATCATCACAGGTGTCTACGTGTAATCAGTCAGTGGGCCTGTATATAAGCTACAGATACTCACTGTGCTGTTAGGTGACATGGTGTGGACCACACTCAGCATGGACCAGAGGAAGACAGGGAAAGAGTTGTCTCAGGAGAGTAGAAAGACTATTATACACAAGACAACATGGTAAAGGTTATAAGACAAGCATGTTAAAGGTAAAGGTTATAAGACAAGCATGTTAAAGGTAAAGGTTATAAGACAAG
>NW_013953119.1:18174-19369 GCF_001266775.1 Austrofundulus limnaeus
ATATTAAATTATATTAAATTAAATAATATTAATTTATTAAAATTAGAATTTATTTACATTGAACATTTATAATTTCTCAAATTCTTTACTTTTTGCTTCCTTCTTGTTGGTTCTGTCTGACTAAAACCTTGTTGGACCCAGTGAACGGTTCTGAAGCAATGAATTAATGATGAATTAAGCTTATAATGTTCACCTCTTCCTGGTTACAGCTCTGGAGGTGTTACCTTTTACATCAGATGTCACAACGTCACTCATTTATGTTTAGACTAAAATAACACATAAGACACACACCACCTGTTTGTCTGCTTTAACTTAAAGGTTGAAATGATCAAAAGTATTAAATACTGCATCTAAAATTCAGTTAATCAGTTATAAAATTTCCTTCAGAAGGAAGGTATCTGCTTCAGATAATCATCAGGGTTTGTTTTTCTACTTGTAGCTTAGCTGACAGCAATCCTGTGTTTCAGTGGACTGTCAGTGTTTTCAGACTCACAAACAGGTTTTATGTCCAACATTCACTGGAACTCTGACACCTGACCAGTAAAGACTGGATCCATCACAAAACCCAGATCTGAGTCATCAGAATATCTGAGCATTATAATAATATCTGATCTGATCGTTAAAACAAGACGTTGAGATGAAGTCTGAGACTACTCCTGTGACACACAGACACCACTTAGTTCTTCTGTATTTACAGTAATAATAAAGTATTTCTCTTCTGCTGATTTAGTGCAGGAGGTTCTGTTGTACTGATTTAAATAAACACTGGTACCAGAGGAAAACGGACTCATCTGGTGACCTCATCATTTGTTCTTTCCTTCCTCTCCAGATGGTGGGCACCCAGCTGCCAGTGAGGCTCTTCATGAGGTCAGTAAGTCTTTCCTGCCTGGTTACACTCAATCACTTTTATAAAAAGGTGAATATGTGACGGAGTGCAAAAAGTCCTGTTCCATATGAAGCACACATCCCTTCAGAGTCGGGGAAACAAGACATTATTGTTTAACAAACACATGTCGAAGGGTTCTCTCATACAGAACCAACACACACATCAGGTATTAGGATGTTTAGTCCTGCACACCTTCATGTTTTTAGTCATATAAAGATACAAACAGAGCAATGTTGTATATGCTGTTAAGTGCCAGGAGGACTGCGACCAGTTATACATCGGGGAAACAAAGCAGCCACTGTTCAAAAG
>NW_013953119.1:20369-21870 GCF_001266775.1 Austrofundulus limnaeus
GTTCAATACTTATTTTACCCACTGTATACTGCAGCGGGAGGGGTTTCCCAGGAGTTTAGCACAGTCATTTATATGGATTTAATTATGATATCAGAATGATCCAGGTATCAAAATGTAGCTTTTAAAGCCAAGAATCTGAAAATGTAATTAGGTCATTTTGACCTAATTTGACTTAATCCTCATTTGGATGTGATGGGTCACATACAGTATATGGACCTAACTGTATCTGTGTTCCTCTGTTAGAGTCATGTAACACCAAGCTGACTGCACTGGAGTCAGTTCTCCTGCAGGAGGATGTTTGTTTCCCCTCAGGGTTTCTGAAGCATGGAGTCAAACATTACTATGTTAGTCAGGACAGGATGAAGGATGGTGTGTTGGTACAGAGAAGGAAATGAAACCTGTGTTCTGTTTCAAAGAATATCTTATTGCAGATTTATTGCAAATCTTTTCAGAGCTGTTTGTCTCTGAAGCACCAAAGATGAAATTACTTCTACCTTCACATTATGCATATTTGTATCAGTGTACGTCTCCTGTGGTCAGATAGAAAATCATTTACCAAGCCACCCACAGCCCTGTTAGAGAAATGATTGTGTTTCTGTCAGTGTGTGTGTGGCACAACATTTTCCCTTTCAGCTAAACTTCACTGTGTTTGCTTCATGGCAGAAAGATGCAGAGGGAAAGGACAGGACTGTGTTTGACATACCAATCTTCACTGAGGAGTTCCTCAACCACAGCAAAGGTGAGATTCTTTTGGCCTCTTTCCTTTTCCTCTAAACAACTTGTTGACAAACTGCTCTGTGACTGCACTGAGTTGACTCTAACATGTTCACTAATCTGTGATCAGCACGAGAAGCTGAGATGAGGCAGCTGAGGAAGACCAACATGGAGTACGAGGAGCGAAACGCAGCCCTGCAGAAGCACGTGGAGAGCATGCGTGGAGCTGTAGAACGGCTGGAAAGTGACGTGATGCAGGAGAGGGAGCGTAACGGGCTCCTCCATCAGCACTTAGAGAGCCTGCGTCAGGCGCTCACCTCCAGCTTCTGCTCCGTGCCTCTGCCAGGTGAGAGCAGCCACCATGGCTTAGAGAGGAGCACAAGCAGGTTCCAGGGCTGTCATATACACAAGTCACAGTTTGTTCCATAGAAACAAGGAAGTCCATCTCACTGAACTCTGGGTGGTTGTAATAAATTGACCAGGAGGCTGTGCAGACACATTGTCAGCAGCCAGTTTTTAGTTGTTAGCAGCTGTTTTTGGTTACAGCACACATCCTCTGTGGCATTGATGGTGGTAGAGTCTGTCTGACCTGCAAAGATTCTCACTGGACTCTGTGGATCCAGTCCATGTGTGAAAATGATGTTCCCTTTCAGTCAATTCACTCGGTACAACATCATGTATGGGAACCACGCCCCTGCGTGTCCTGGCTGAAGCCACCTCTAATCACGCCTTTAGGCAGGTGACGTGATGACGACAGATGTCAGGCTCCGCCTGCACATATAAATAT
>NW_013953119.1:22870-25469 GCF_001266775.1 Austrofundulus limnaeus
GGGTTCAGCTGCAGCTGAACATGTCCACCTGCAGCTGAACATGTCCACCTGCAGCTGAACATGTCCACCTGCAGCTGAACATGTCCACCTGCAGCTGAACATGTCCACCTGCAGCTCAGCTCTGACCAGCCCGGCCCGGTACTGAAGAGTTCACACATCAACCCCTTCAGACGTTTAACGTGTTTAATGAGCATCAAAAATCTGTAATTTTCGCAAAAAAAATCAGTATTAATCACGTGGGGGGTGGAGGTGCGCTGACAGCAGCTGGAGGACAAGGGTCTTTTAAAGACGTGTCTACATTTGACTTTTATTGTTTCTAAAATCACAGAGTTCTCTGAGTCATCTTCAGGTGTTTGTAGTTAATCATATCTTCTAAATTTAACCAGGTGTTTCACTGACTTTAAATTACACAATCATTTTACTGCAGAAACTTCTCAGTTTGGTTAAAAAAACAGTAATTTTTTTCTGTGCAGAACTTCCTCTGTTATAATTTATTTAAAATAAATATATCAAAGCTCATAAGATGAAAACAGTAAAATGATAGAAAAGATGTTTAAAAACTTGTTTCCTCAGAAAGTCTTCAGTCCTAAGAACACTAAACTGTAACTTTTAATAAGTTCACAGTATACTCCTGTTTAAATAAAAAAGTTTGACCTGTAAGCAGAAAGCTTATGGATGTTGGATGTTGGTTTTTTAATCTCTATTTCAAAGAAGAGGATGAGGAGGAGAACGAGGAAGTTCTNTATATGTATATATATGTATGTATGTGTTAATATATGTATGTATACATCAGGTACAATCCTAGGTACACAGGGGAGCTTTATGACATTCCATCTGGTGCACTTTTTGTTTTTTGTCCGCTCATGCACACCTGTGCACCACTTATGTGCAGCTCTGTCCCAGAGCATTTTGAGTGTACCGTGTTAAAATATACATTTTAATGATCACTATAAAGCACTACGATTACGTCTGACTTAATGTAAAATAAACAACACAGAACTGCTAAAAAAATGTAAAAGTAAAGAGTGTCATGCCTGCGGCAGCCATGTTGGAATGATGATGTAACACATGCTCAGGCTGCTCAGGTACGGTCTGGTAGAGCCCACCTCTCTACTGGAAACTACAACTTCAGGGGGTGTTCCAGTTGAAGAACATGGAAGTTTAAATGTACGAGCTCAGAGGACAGGTGGACCACAGTATTAGACCTGGGGTCTTCCTGCCTGCCTGGGTTTCCTCCCACAATGTAACAACATGACGGTTTCAGCCCAGGCCTCCTCTGAAACACACGTCTGTGATCTCAGTGGGATTAGCCTGGTTAAAAACAGGCTCAGACTAAAATAAATAATAAAAAGAAATGTTAACGCCCATTTCCTGTCTTGTAGGCAGTGGAGAGACTCCCACCCTTGAAACCATTGACTCTTACATGAAGAAGCTCCACAGCATCATTGTCAGTAACCCCCAAGATCACGAACATCTCATCAGCTCTGTGAGAGACGTGGTCAACCGCCTGGACAGGTAATCCGTGTGCAGCTGTGCATGTGTTGACCTACAGCAGTGTGTAAACGTGTCAGCAGAGGTACACATTGGTGTGTTGTTGAATGTGTTGTTGTTTTGGTCAGATAATGGGGTTTCCTGGGATTCCCGGCTCAGTCGAGGCTCTGCTCCACTCTACGGCTCGCTCTCTAACGTTGGCTCTTTTTATCATCTTATCTGTGTTGACCCAAATGTTTCTGCTCTCATCATAACGGTGAACGTGTTGTAGCGTCCCATATTTATTATTCTTTTTAAAACTTTTGCACCTCATAGATAGAGCTGTAAAAATCTGATAACTGGGTATAAAAACATTTTCATTTGTTTCTCCATCCTCCACTCATTTAGAGTCCAAACTTTCACAACACAGCTGTTTTAAAATATCCATTCGGTGTATTTGTACTTAATATGACCAAGAAATGTTGTTTTTAATGTTCTGTTGGAAGAAGAAAGACTTGTGCCATTATTGGATCCATGTGTGAGAAGTGTTTGTATTTCTAATAAAAGTGTTTACATTTGGATGTGAACTCACGTCTGAGGAACATTACTGGAGTTTTCTTCTTTCATGCTGCAGATAAAACCACACCCATACAACTAAACATTGATAAAGTCAGAGTTTGTTGCACATTTTTTATAAATTGAACTATTGTTCCGCTCAGTTCATGTTTTGTTTATTTTATTTATGCTTACATCACTCTCTTCGTTATGTTTTTGTTTTTAAAGAAAACAAATCTTAAATAATAAATCATAAATATACACAGCACCAGATACAATCAAAGCATCTCAAGCATTAAAATAATCCTAAAAATATGAGGAACCATTTGTCTTCTGTAACATGATACTAATGAGTAAATGTCAAAAATCAGTTTTTACCTTTCAGTGTTTCCCCTACCATTATACAGGCAGGGCGTCCCCCCGCCAACGAGACGGCCCGCCTCTCTAAGAATTTCATGGCATGTAGTCATTTTTATTTATTTATTTTTTGTGTCACTTCAGTAGAAAATGAAACCAAAAATTAGTTTATTTAGTTTATTTATTTCTTCATCATCAGTGACTTTTTTTAAGTGAA
>NW_013953119.1:27449-30320 GCF_001266775.1 Austrofundulus limnaeus
AAGTAATACTGTCTGTGCAAAAAAACAGCAAAAAAAGTCCACTTGAAAAATTCTGACACTAAACCTCAACATACTCAAATGTTTTTGAATTAATGGACTAGCATCAGAGGCTTCATGTTTCTGTACTGGATTATTGCACAAACTGCCTGACGGATTATAATTAGCTTTCAAACAAGACTAGAGGTCATCAGTGTCAGACTCAAAATGAGACCACTTCATTAATTCAGTTTTTAACCAGACTTTAAATGGGAGCTCCTGGAAAAGTTATTCTGTGTTGTAAAAATGAAAATATTGCATTTTTATTGCTGAAGAACCAGAACAAGTGCCCTAAGTAATCAATGCACGACCTCCTGCTACCCNTATATATATATATATGTGCAGGCGGAGCCTGACATCTGTCGTCATCACGTCACCTGCCTAAAGGCGTGATTAGAGGTGGCTTCAGCCAGGACACGCAGGGGCGTGGTTCCCATACATGATGTTGTACCTCGTTCCTTTCCTTCAGGGAACAGTAGTTATATGCATAACATTACGTTTCATGCTCCCTGAACCACTCCTTCACAATAAGAGCCCCATGAATCCTGGCACTGTCATCTTGGAATATGGCCGTGCCATCAGGGTAGAAACAATCATTGATGGAATCACCTGGTCATTCAGTAGATTCAGGTAGTCAGCTGACCTCATCCTTTGATCTGAACCTAGACCTGACCACCTGCAGAGACCCCACATCATAGACCTGCCCCCACAGGTGTGTACAGTAGCAGGATGTCCGCAGGTCCTTAAAAAGTCTTAAATTCACATATCTTAAATTAAGACCTTAAAAAGTCTTAAATTCACATTTCTAAACTTAAGACCTTAAAAAGTCTTAAATTCACATATTTAAAATTAAGACCTCAAAAAGTCTTAAATTCACATATTTAAAATTAAGACCTCAAAAAGTCTTAAATTCACATATTTAAAATTAAGACTTTAAAAAGTCTTAAATTTGACTTGCTAATACCTGCAGATACCCTGTAGGTACCATGATGGCTGCATCACTTCACCTGCCTCTGTTCTTACCCTGATGGCCCGTCACTCTGGAACAGGGTAACTCTGACCCATCAGAACACAGGACCTTCTTCCATTGCTCCAGAGGCCAGTCTTTATGCTAACTAACAAACTGAAGGGTTTTTTACAGTTAGCCAATGATTGGAGCCTCCTCAAACACACTGACATCTTTTCCTCGACCAAAGATGTGTCTTTCCACATGGCTGTTTAAGAAAAGAGAAACAACTCATTGCACCAGTTGTGGTTAATAACTTGTTGCAGCTGAAAGATGCAGGCAGTAATTATCCAATAGGAGGCTTGTACCTGTTTGTTTAGTTAAATCCAGGTGGGAACATATTTAATTTGTGCAGGCTGTGTACTTTCTTGTGCATGGTTTGTAAATGTGCGTTCCAGGCCGTGCACAATAATGTGTTGTTTAGCTCTAGCCACATATATTTGTTACCAACCTGGTCACCTGGTCTGATGTATCAGTGTTTCCCTCAGTGTACTACAGGCTGGTGGGCTGACAGAGTGGTTTGGACATTGCATCATCAACACAGTTCTGCAGCAGCCCTACCCCTGCTTTATTAATGTCATTATGTCCACTGTGAGATAGCTGGCTCAGTTAGACACATGTTACTGTTGGTGTGTCAGTGAAGGCTCACAGTGTGTCAAAGACAGGACTTTCTGTTACTTCATCAACCTGGAACATGATGTAATCATGTTGGACCTTTGCACACTTTAATCTTGGTCCACACTTTAGATCACGGCCACACACTACCTGCAGATTCTTCTTCGTTGGTGTTTGGCAGATTCTTCTTCCAGTCAGTGGACTGGGTCTTCAAACTAAGAATCAAAATATAAAAATTGAAACCATTAGTCCTGGTTCTAATGGAGACTCAAGACTCAGCCCTGCTCACGAGACAACGATGCAAACTGCGACTCAACGACTCCCTCGTACATTTGTCAAATCATCGTCATCAGTCACAGTTCAGAGAAGATCTACCTAAACAGGCACTTCTTCAAGTCTCTGCTTTGTCTAAATCAGCCCTTCTTCTTTGCTTTAGTGTGGAGTGCTTTAGATAGCATCTCCCTGTGCTCACAGCAGTAAGGATAAGTTAACTGGTTCATCACCTCTTCAGATGATTATTCAGACATGCTCCATCAGTGTTTCCTCTGCTTTCGTCTCTAGTATTTCCCCCGTTTGACTTTTTAAGAAGGAACAGTGTACAGGCTGCACGTCTCTTTCTAGTGTTTTATGCCCTTACACAATCAGTTTGTCCCCACAGCTTTTCTTGTGAGTTTTTCCTCACAACACAAACACAGGTTGAGATAGCAGGGATTCAATGAGAAGAGCTTGACAATCAAAGCAGATTGCTGAACACCTTCAGGCCCTGCTCCAGGGAAGCTCTTTCTAGTTTGTGTTGAGGAGAATGTGTGATTAAATTAAATTGGTTAGAGCAAAGCATATTTGCTTCTGATGTTACAAAAGTACAGGCTTTGCATCCACCCCCCCTCCCCCCCACACACACACACACACACATTGTGTCATTTTTTTTCTATCAAACTGAAACAAAGTGAAACCCAACCTGCATGTGCTCTCATGGAGATTCCCCCACTTGTAAACATCATTCTGCCTTACTGCACAAACCCTTCACATCTTCACTTTGTCCTGGAAACACACAGCTCATCTAGGGTTTTCTTGGTTTTACACAGTTCATTGTAAAAGAAATGTGAAGAAAGCAAAGTTCACGTTCAGTTTATTTATATATCTCCAAGTCCCAACATACATTGTCTCAGGACACTGTAGATAAAAAGAACAATGTAAAGAAGAAAGCAGCAGAT
>NW_013953119.1:30640-31696 GCF_001266775.1 Austrofundulus limnaeus
GAAATGTGCTCAGTTTGTGCTCCAGCAGTCTAAGTCTATAGCAGCAGAAATGAAGAATAATTCAGGAAACCTAAGTCTAACTATAGGATTTATGAAAAAGGAGTGTAAAGTAAAAATGAAAGAGAGATAAGATGTAAACAATAAAAGCCTAGCATCGTTGAAGGAAGGCATCATGTCCTCCACCTTCCTGTTGGAGTTTAGAGCTCAGATCATCAGAGGAGGAGCAGGAACAAAGCTCTGATGCTGCATCACACTGAAAATGATTTGATCATCAAAAACATGTCCAACACACACACACACACACACACACACATCAACACCCTTCATGGACTACCTGAAATATTTGTCCTCATAATGTATGATGTAAGGAACCCACCATGTGACCAAGATAAAAAGATAGGCACAACACTATTAGCCCCTCCCCCTTCTTTGATTTATTTATTTATTTTTTAATTGTATTTTATTTATTAACTTTGTTACATAAACATATTGTTATTTTTTATTTATCTTTCTATTTTTGTATAGTGAGTTACAGTATGTTTATTGGAGAAAAAAAAGTTGGAGATGTTATATCTGTACTGTGAAATATATATATGTAATATAAATAACTGTATAATGTCCTTATAAACAAATACACATCTGTTTCAAGTTAACACCTAAATCTCTGTCACACTGTGATGTTTTAGACAACTTATGACAGTTTTTTCCAACACGTTGTTGTAAGCTGCACAAGTTAGGTGTAAGTTGTGAACATGTTGTCAGAATGATGGCCCAACAATAATTTTGGACATGTTCAAACTTTGTCAGCTGATGCAGACGTGCTGCTGATAAGTGAGGCATAATTACAGGTCTGCTACAGGTAACTTATGCATCAGTTCACATATGTTTCAGCTAAGTTAGTCATTTATTCATAAGTGATTTAAGTCAAACACCAGCAGGACACTTCTGAAGCAGCACGCAACTTTTTTAAATGACTGCTGTCAATTATGGCTCGTGTGAAATCCAGTTTCACTTTTCCACAATTATTACTGTGTGTAATAATAATAATAATAATAC
>NW_013953119.1:38032-39013 GCF_001266775.1 Austrofundulus limnaeus
CATGTACCCACCCCCTATTGGAGACCGCACACACCGGAACCCAGGAGGTAGACCCAATCATTCTGAGGTGGAGAGGAGCAGATAGCTTAGTCCCGGCACGGGCTGCACCAGGACGCCGGGCCAGCCCCCCGCCGCAGAGAAGCCACACCCATGACCACCCCACCACACCGCCAGCGACCAAGTGCACCCCCCCAGCCGTCCACCCCTCGAACCCAGCAGCCACCCCGGCCAGGGTGCCACCCACAGGAACCAAGAGCCACACCTCAGGAGACCAAGCAGCACCAGGGAGGACGGAGAGCCAGCCCCGCACCTGGCAACCGTCCAAGCCCCAAGCCCACCCACAGCCCAGAACCGCACCTGGCGGTCCACCCTTCTTCAGGACCCCCTCCCCAAATGGCAGTTGGGGAACGGGATGGGAATAAAGACCCTGACACCCACACCCCCACCCCCAGATGTACTGTTGGTGCGTGTTGTTCTATAGAGCAATTAAAAAGGGAAAGAAGAAGAGGCAGAGGCCGGCGTGGTGCCAGTTTCCCCCCACCACTACTCTAACCCAAAACCCTAAGTGTCTATGTGCAAACGTTGGGGGGTGGGCACAGGTACAGGAGGCAAGAGTGGTGCCATCGGGCCACCTATAGCCATGAGTGCCCACCTTAAGTTCCTATATGTGAATTTCATGAAAATGTTATGAGTGAATGTCTAACACAGTGGTTCCCAAACTTTTTATCTTCTGACCCATAAAATATTCATGGCAAAAACTTGTGACCCCAAATATTACTGGTCTGAGTACACGAACTTTGTTAATAACCCTAAAAACACAGGCTTTTTGACAATCTAAACAGCTTGTACACAAATATAAATACTTATTTATACTTATTTTGTGTTTTTGTAATAATTATAGGGAAAATATTATCGGCAATTATTTTATTAGCCTTTAAATTGATTTCTGGAGATTATCCAAGGTGCTTCATGACCCATAAT
>NW_013953119.1:49555-53664 GCF_001266775.1 Austrofundulus limnaeus
GGGGAAACACTGCCTTTAGTGACCAAATTCAGTTGTTAATACTTTCATCCCTGTGAAAGACCTAAAATAAAGTTAGTTTTTATAATTTGATGTATCATATTATAAAACACAACTCTTCATTTTTCATTTTGTGTAGATCCAACACAATCATTTCATTGTTCCTGATCAGTGCATACTGTTTTATAGTGTACAGTCCTGATCACTGTTTTACAACCAGTTAAAAAATGGAAGAATTCACATTTTGTTCTGTTGGATTTGAAGAAGGCTCCACGTAGAGCTTCAGAATGAAAGAAGTGAAACACCTGAGTCAGCATTTTACTGCAAACAAACTGAAATGAGCTGTTCATCAGCTGATCAAAGGTTTAAGACCATATTTAAATAAAACCTCCCTGAAGTAGAAATAAAACAGAAAACAGGACTCAGTAATGAGTAGCTGTAATCACCTCCAGGGTTAGCTCCAACATGCTTGATGCTGGGTCTCCAGGAGGCAGAGGGAACGTTGCTCCAAGTGCTGAAGATAACTTCACACAGAGGGTCCACCGTCTGAAACTGTGTCCATTATTAAAACCTCCCCTCACCATCCAACCCCAAATGTTCTCATTAGATTTAGATCAGGAGAGCAGACAGGTGCTCCATAACAGTGATGTTCTCCTGTCAGGTGGGCATTGTGAACCACCAACCCATTCTCACTCCCGACTCGTCACGTATTGATGCTTTTCCAAGGTTCCCTCTGCGTTTGATTTTCACGTGTCGGGTACTCCCCTTGAGTCATTTTCTGACGAGATGGGGTGGAATCTGTTGTCATAATTTCAGAAAGTGTAGAAAATGCACAAAAACTACCGTTCCAAAGCCTAAAATTACGTTTATTCACTGTAGACATCCTGTCCCTGACCCCAGTACCTAAAATTAACCATTAATCCTGATCCCTCATGTTAACCTCAGACCCCCGACCCAAAGACCCCTGGTGGTGCAACCTGGAAAAGAGCCAATATGTGACGAGTCGGGAGTGAGAATGTGTTAGACTGCAGCGTTGTTCTGTTTAAAGACCCACTCATTACCTCACAGAGGGTGGTCTTCAGTCATGAGGAAGACCTCCTGTACAACCTGAAGCTCCATTGTTCCACTGAAGGAAGAAGACCCCAGATCATGATGGAGACCCCTACACTGTGCCGTGTAGAAAACATCTCAGGATGGACGGCAGTAACGTTGGAGTCAGAAAAATCAAACTTTTCTCATCTTTCAACGTCCATCTTTGGTGCACCCATCCAAACACTGAAGGAGACGAGATGTTTGAAGATGTTCCTGTTTCTAAAACCTTCTCTCACAGGTTCTGGGACACCAGGGACGAGCCTTGGGTCATCCTAATCCGACCATGTTCAAAGAGAGACGTGTGTAATCTGTGTCAGGAGGTCAGGACTCTGCTGTGTGCTCAGATTGAAGCTGTTAAACACTGTGGTCTTTAGATCAGGACTGGATCTGGTTTATGTGATTTCTGTCAGTTTTTCTCACAAGGATTCATCTGTTGTGTTTTAGTTCTGGGTGTGAACTGCATTATTTATTTGCTTTAGCCTTATTTAAGAATAAGGCTAAAGCAACAGGTTCTATGATAAATGCTGAGTTCTAAGAATGATCATATTATCATTTAAAGCCTGATATTTAAAGCTCTGTTATGATCTGTAGCTAATCTGCTGTTAATCTGCTTGTTTCAGCTTCTAATCCCATTTGTTTGCTGTTGTTTCAGTCAGTTTAGCAGCTTTGCTGTTATTCAGAATATATTAAGAAGTTAAAAAAAAGTATTCTTGGAACATTAAAGTGAATGTTCCCGTCAGAACCATCAGTAGTTTTTTAATATTTATCAGCTGATGTTTCTTCCTGCTGTCAGGAGACAAAATGAACTGTTCCTGTAAACTTTACAGTGTAAAGGCTCTGTCACACTAAACTTCTATCAACTTATGAACATTTTAAAGACATCTATGTTGAAGATGGAATTGAATAAATCAACAGGAACTTTGTTTTCAGTGTGCACATAATGTAATTTAACAAACTGATCAAATATATAACTTTTATTAGCAGTTTGATAAGTTGCCATAAGTTGTGTAGTGTGGCCGGGCCTTAAGGCCCAGCAGAACACTGTGGACCTCTGCTTTAAGGAGTTTCAAACCAGAACCTTTACTTGAGTTGATACTTCTGCAGACGTTTCTTCAAACTAATGAATGTAAGTATTTTGGACACCTGTGGTTTTCATACCTGAAGCTTTCAAATCAAATATTCTACATGAAACATGCAGCTGTGTGTTCTGCTGCTGGTGCACTGAGGATGGAGGATGTTTCTGAGTCAGGGGCCATCAAGGGTCCACAATATTCAGAGAGGGGCCAGTCTTTGTTCAACATCTGTTCACACAAATCCACAGTTGTGGTACAGTGCTTACATTTAACCACTCATACATGTTCAAACACTTGTAATGTATTTTATTTTTAAAAAGGTACCACTTTACAATAAAACTCCCCTTATAGATGGCTTTTAAAGAGAGGTTATTAATTCATCTGTAAACACTTTATAAATTATTAATAAGTGTTTATTATGCATTAATTAAGGTCAAAAAAGAGACTAAACTGTCTGGTTTCTTTCCAAATACTGAGCCAAATCTGTTTGTGTATTAAACATTTCAGATTAGTTTACTACCTTGTAGCACATTAATGATTAGGAAACACATATTTAAACATATAATATTGTTCTGTATTACTGCGTTATAAATATCCACACATATTAAAGGGATCTTATTGTAAAACTGTACATTATTTTGGATGGAGTGGGATTATTTGGTGTGTTTTTTACTTTTTGATACATCGTTGTTCACAGCAGTTACATGTTTGAGCAATAGTTTAAAATATTGATAAACATTAAGTTTTAAAAATGATTTTTCACATTAAATACTAACTTAGCATTTATAAATGTTTGTCATTAATAGTGTACTGTATTAAGTCTCACTTTGACAGTTGTGAATATTTATAAAACAGTAATACAGTACAATATTAATATGGTAAAATATGTGTTTCCAAATCATTGTACTTACAATGTAGTAACCTAGTGTGAAATGTTTATTAAGATGTAATGTACGTGAACAGATTTGTCTCATTATTTGATAAGAAACTGGACAGTTTTGTCTCTTTCTCATCATTAATTATTGCATAATAAACATTTATTAATGGTTTATGAAGTGTTTACAGATGAATTAATAACCTGTCTATAAACTCTTTATAAGTCATCTATAAGGCTCCATTTTGCACAGTAAATCCTCACCAGTTTATCAAACATTTTACTGAACAGAGATAAAATAATCTCAAACACACAACATGTGAGAAAATCCAGCCGTCATTTGTCAGGTGAAAGACTTTTTACAGGATTGTTGACATTTTAAGAAGAGAAGAAGAACTCTGTCAGCTTGATTCATTCTGGACTTTATTATTTGACTCATCAGTGCCTCTAGTGTTTGAACATGGAACTGCATCCACCATCATCACTACCAGGTAAAGGACAGGTGAGTGACAGGACAGGGGCACTTCAGGGGGCCAGTGCCCCTGTGGCCCCGCCCCTAGAGCCGCCCCTGAGTAATCAGTATCAAAATGAACTCCTCCTGATTGAGCGTTGGTCTGACTGAGCTCAGACTCAGTGGATTCAGCTGCTCCACCTCTCAGCATCACTTTCCCACAGCCTGGTTCAGCTCAGCTCTGCACACCTCCTCCATCATCCAGGACTCGTGGAACCAGCCCCGCTCTTTGGTAAGCTAACACGTTGTTCAGTAATGTGCAGTAACACTTTCATGTTTGCTGCAGTAAAAATAACAAAAGGGATGTGGAAGGAAAGGAGAAACTGTGATCAAACTGTGGATAAAAGAGGAAAGGTCAGGTCAGCAGGTTGACTCAGTGCATCAGTCTGGTTTCTCCTGCTCTGACCAATAACAAACATTTATGATGTGAGACAGTTAAAGGGTCTATATTATGTGTTTGTCAGACATATATTTAAATACTATACCATAATAAAGTATCTATGTCACCTTTAGTTGTTATTAAAATACTGTTTTTATGTTTAAATAGAAAATAAACTTGTCT
>NW_013953119.1:54055-56796 GCF_001266775.1 Austrofundulus limnaeus
CCGTTCTTCAGTACGTGAGATTGAGTAAAATACAAGATTAATTTCCTGTTTTTCACAGGTGGTGCTCCTTTATTATGCTAATGAGTTATGAGAAACTTATAATTTAGCAACTTTTCAATAATTACAATATTTCCCTACATTCTCATCACTTTTTCTCCTAAACGCCTTGAAATTGGTCTCTGTCTCTTTAAGAACAACCTTCTGCTTCTGTCCCACCCATTTCGGTGCGGGTGGGTGGGCATGATGCAGTTTACTTGGCATCTGAAAATACATTTCCTCAAAGAAGAGCTTCACTGAGTGAGAAGTAGTGGATCTCAGCAGACAGTTAAGTTTCACTTTCACTTTTGTTCTGTTACTGCTGAGAGCCTGCAGGGGTCATCAGCGGGGTGTGTGGGGTGGTGTGCACCGCCATGACGAAGTTCAGCTTAAAGACACGTCTCAAAAGGTGTTTCTGGTACCAAAAGGTGTTTCTGGTCCCCACCTGTCGTTTTGCTCCTCAGCATGGCTTCATAAAAACACTGCAGGATTTCTCAAACATGATGAATGAGTCAGAGCAAGGCTTTGAGCATGTTTTTATCAGACTATAACATTATAACATGATATAAAACTCAAACAAGTTGATTTTACATCATGTTGACCCTTTAAATAGTAGAAAAATGTGCATCGTTCAAAATGACGTCAGATTAAACAGGAATCTAACTGGATTTATTTTTAAAACTTTATTCTCAGTCTGACTGCAGTCATGTTGACAGAGCAGCTCTGAGCAGGTCTCAGTGTCAGACCTGCAGATTAAAACCTAAATAAAACAGCAGCTCTGCTCTGAGCACAGACTCCAACACATCGATAACTTTATTATAATAATGAGCTTATAAAGTTCATCACTTCCTGGTTACACCTGTGGAGGTGTTACCTTTATGTCAGACATCACTCATGTTTAGACTGAACAAAGAGCACATGATGACACACACCAACTCTTCTTCTGTTTAACTTAAAGCCTGAAATGATCAGGTATAAAATACTGCGTTAATATTCAATCAGTTACAGAATTCCCTTCAGAAAGAAGAAGAAAATAAGAGTTTACCTCACATAAAGGGATTGTGATAAATGAGAAAACCCAGTTGTTCAGAGGTCTGCAGCTCAAAGTTCCCTCTCAGACAGATGACAGTTTAAACAGGTCACAGAAGGTGTGTTTCACCTGGAGAACTGCTCACAGTGACAGCTGGTCACAGTGACAGCTGGTGACGTGCTGACTGTCAGGATCTGCTTCAGGTTTCATTCCAGCCTCGTGGCCAAAGCTCAGTCCATCTTTCCTGCAGTGTTTTCCAACTCCTCCATGAGAAACCCAGAGTGAGACCGATCCTGGACCGTTCTACAGGTTTATGTCTTCATGATGACCTCATCTCCACAGACATGGCTGAAAACTTTTCAAACTGCTGAATGCAATGAGGGGCTTTAAATTCATCCAGGGAGACTGGTCCTCATCGTGTTACTGCTGCTGACATTTTAACTCCTGTTATCTCTTGTATGTGCCCTGCTGACTGATTAAACAACCAGTTCATTTATTAATGATGACTTAAATAAAAGCTAAAATACAGAAGATATAATGATGAATATTAATTGTCTTTTGTCTTTAGGGTTAACCCTTCAGTTTAAAATTTATGATTTTTTGCAGTAAATCAATTAATGCACAGATTTGCTTTATTTCTTATGTTCTTTTATGATGTGTCATTTGTAAAGTTACAGTCAAAACTTACCACCATTTAACTTGTGACTTAAATATTTAGTTTTGAGCTAAATTTTTAGCTTGAAACTAAAATATTTAGTTTATAAACTATGACATTTATAAATGTATGAATCATATGGTGAAAAACTGACTTTGAAAAATAAATCTGTTCTTTTTTTCTTATAAAAGGTTAAATAAAACAAAGTATTGGTGGTAATTTTTGACTGTGTAACTTTACAAACGACACCTCATATCTTTGACAGTTTTCTTGCCAGCCAAACACCATGTTTATATCTGAACACAGAGATGTAGAGTGGAACACCAGCACCTCCTCCATGGATCCATGTGTGCACTGTGGAGCTCCTCCTGCCTGCTGGACTCCAGGGTTGACATGAGGACAGATGGACTGGTTCCAGCAGAGAGCCACAGGTCTTGGAGCAGAGACAGGATGAGTCAGGCTCTCAGTGTCCTGAATGTCTTTTTGTTTCCACAGGAGGAGCACTGCTGTGCTGCTACGTATTGTCAGGCAGTTCAGCTTCAGGCAGTAGGCCTCTGCTTTATTTATGGACACTCTTTAGCTGCTGTAGTGAGAAACAAGCCTGGATGAGTTCTTGAAAATGTCCTGATGAACTACTCAAGAGTTAAGGACACAGTTCAGGTCAGAGCTGCAGGCAGCAGACACATCACAGCATATCATCTGCCCTGAAGCAATCAAATGTAGCTGATAGGTCTGTGGATGGATGGATGGATGATGGATGGATGGATGGATGGATGGATGGATGGATGGATGATGGATGGATGATGGATGGATGATGGATGGATGGATGGATGGATGGATGATGGATGGATGATGGATGGATGGATTGATGGATGGATGATGGATGGATGATGGATGGATGATGGATGGATGATGGATGATGGATGGATGGATGGATGATGGATGGATGATGGATGGATGATGGATGGATGATGGATGGATGGATGGATGGATGGATGATGGATGGATGATGGATGGATG
>NW_013953119.1:64437-65080 GCF_001266775.1 Austrofundulus limnaeus
GATGGATGGATGGATGGATGGATGATGGATGGATGATGGATGATGGATGGATGGATGATGGATGATGGATGGATGAGAGCCTTGCTTCAGTGATCTGGTCAGGAGGACACGGAGCTCCTCCTCCTCCTCCTCCTTCTTACTGTGAAACAACAACAAACAGGACAGGTTATTTTAGTTGACATCAGTGCAGACACACACAGTGTGTACCTGCAGCACATGTTGTGTGTCTGCTGCTGCACAGGATGCTGTGATCACTAACACACTTTGTGTCTTTGTGTTGTCAATTGTGGAGCTGTGTGTAGTTGTCACCTCAGTCCTGCTCATTGTAAAACATTAAAGTATTATAATTTAAATAAATCACTTCCTGCTGTCTTCATTCAGATGATGAAGGATTAATAAGTTTAAACACAGCAGAGGAGGAAACTCCTGATGTTTGAGTCCTGGGCAGTGAGGAGGAGAACTATGAATGTTTTCAAAAAGACTCGAGTCGTTCCCACATGTCAGGGTCTGCTTCAGCTCCTCCTGCTGTAAACTGTGATGCTTTCAGGGTCTGGTTCAGCTCCTCCTGGTTTAAACTGTGATGCTTTCAGGGTCTGGTTCAGCTCCTCCTGGTTTAAACTGTGATGCTTTCAGGGTCTGGTTC
>NW_013953119.1:71093-72194 GCF_001266775.1 Austrofundulus limnaeus
GGGGTACAGGTTAGAGGGTCCAACAGGGGTGTTTACAGGGAGGGGTACAGGTTAGAGGGTCCAACAGGGGTGTTTACAGGGAGGGGTACAGGTATGTTTTTGCTTCTTTCCTCATTTTCCCTCATGTGGTTTTTAGTTTTTCTGTTCTTCTGTTTGTCTGAAGGCAGTACAACTGTCTTTAGACTGGAGTTTGACATAAAACACATTTATTCACCAGGAAGTTGTGCTCTTTTTGTATTTTCACTAGTGTGTGTTGTGGTCTCATAGCTGCACATAAAGGTGTCTTTACTTGTCTGATTGGTTCGTCACACAGAGCTGATGGAGGTCACTAAGTTCTGTTCAGTTTGTTTATGCAGAACCAGTTCACCACCAGTCTCCTGACTGTGAACACAAATGTTCACACAGGTCATAAAGTGATGATTAGTAAGAGTTGTGTGTCTGTGGAGGCCAGCAGGTTGTCACAAACCTTACATGTGATGAGTGTCCCGTGGCTTCATGTGGTTTTTGCACAGTGCTTTGTTTACGTTGAGTGCGTACCCACATTTCAGTCTTGTTTATTAATATATTTGGTGAACTATTGCAGTATATGGTAAAAGACTCCACACTGCTGTGTGTACAGTACACACATGTGTCTTTTTATCACAGATTGTTGTCAGTTTTCCTCAGAACACAGATCCAGAGTTGTGCGTTTTACATTTCTGTATGTTTTAATCATATCTGGCTCATTAAAACATGTCTTTGTCGGTTCAGATCTGCCTCCTGGTTCTGCAAATCCACGTCCCAAAACCATGGGAGAAATATTTGTGGGGACACTTCCTGTGTTTGTCACATGGGATCATAGCTTTCATTCCTGCAGGGAGCAGCTGCAGCTTTGGGTTTGTGCTAAGGCTCTTTGTTACACACAGCACCACTGCTCAGGCTGTGTTACTGACACGACTTAAAGATGAAGTCTGACTGGATCACAACACACAGGTGAAAAAATATTGTACTAAATCTAAGTATACGTTAGTATGCTTTAAGCCGCACTCTTTTTGGAACAGCTAATTTAATACTAAATATACTTTAGTTGTATTTAAGTTGTACAAAAGCACAATTTTAAGT
>NW_013953119.1:73464-74532 GCF_001266775.1 Austrofundulus limnaeus
ACTATAAGCTGCATGGTTCAAAGTTCAGGAAAAAAGTCACGGCTTATAGTCTGAAAAATACGGTATATCTATTAATAGTACTGTTTATTAAAAATATATTTCTGTAAAACGCAGTCTATTTAAAATATACTTTAGTATATACAGTATATTTTTCACCTGGGGAGTTGTTTGTACTTGTTGTTTCATTGTAGGAGTCTTCCTGTGTTTCCTGTCATGGTTGATCCAACTTGTGTTGATGTCATTAGAAGGTGAAACATTAATGTTTTGGACCTGCTGCTACCAGAGTCCTGCTGGAGCTGAGTCGTTGGGTTTCAGCTGGATGTTGGTACCACTTCAGGCCCACATTTATCTGAGTCTGTCCTGGTCGTGCACTGCAGACCACCACCAGGAGAACCTGTTTCATTCACACCATTTGTGACCAGGCTCGTAAATGTTTAGTTTTTATTTTAGATTACAGTGCTATCTCTAAAGGTTTTCTGTAAAATACACAGCAGCAGTGTGTTCCAGTGCTGTAATTACTGCATGTGTAAACTATATTATTTATGTACACAACCCTCTGAAAGCATCAACACGTTCTATTAACACGTTTGTTTTAGATTAATCTGCATCTTACAGTTCATTTTGTCATTATAAACACAATATGTTTGTTTTTCCTTTTGTGTGTCATCACAGGAAATAAACAGAGTATTTTTAAAGGACATTTTATACGACGGCATGATTTATTTTACCAGAGATATGAAATTATGAACCACTCTTCTTATTTTAATTTGATTAAAAACTTTAAGATGGTTTTTATTCTTACAGAACAAAGTAATTAAATGTGTCATTTTAACACAGTACTGTTGATGTGTAACTGTAGAATGATAAAATTCTGTATAAACAGTAACATGTATACACAGCACAGTTTGTTTTTGTTTATTTTGTAACAAAATATTAAGTGTTGTGATAGTGTTGTGTGACACCATGACCTCTGATCCCTGTGCAGTCAGCTGGGCTTCAGGAAACAGCTGTGATGTACACACACACACACACACACACACACACACACACACACACACACACACACAC
>NW_013953119.1:76076-77959 GCF_001266775.1 Austrofundulus limnaeus
TCACTCCTCTGTCAGAAATCTTGTGAGGAGCACCTGGTCGTGGTCGGTTTATGGTGAAATAATGTTCTTTCCACTTCTGAATTATGGCCCCAGTTTATGGCTATAGAACAAAATGAGCTCATGTTTTCTGCTTCCATTAGCTGTGTCTGGCAGGTATTTGTGATTAGGTTGGTCTAATTTACACTAAGAGACTTGATCCAAACTAGGCATGTCCCGATCCAGATGTTTGGGCTCCTGATACAATCAGATTTTTTAAATGATTAGTCTTTTTGATCCCGATCCGATAGCTTTATTTCTTTTTCTTTCCAAGTGACAAGGTTGGTAGTATTAAATAGGAATGTGCGATATGACAAAAAATTCATATCACAATATACATTATGATGAGTGGCGGTAATGATATACGTATATCATGATATAAAACTTATAATAGAAAATAAATAAATCACACATTAATTAAGTGGAATAAATATGTACAGGTAAAAAAAATTTAAACCTTAAAATCTCCTTTTTTAAGGGACACTTTAAAGTCTCCCATAAAAATCTAAATTTAAGGGAGATCTACCTGGTTAAATCAAATATATATATGTATTTATTTAATATAACACACACACACAATAACTTTAATGTAATGGATATCTGCATCCATTGGATGTTGTGTTTCAATCACCTGCTTTGTTTTAAGGTGATAAAACAAATTGTTTGTATTCATTCCTTTCTACACACTTTGCAGATTATTTTTTCTGCACTCCACGTGTTTAATCTGTGCGCGCTCCGGATGAGTGACAATCATCCCGTTTATGCTTTTTTTTTTGTAAAGACAGTCTGACTGTCAGCCTTTCCCACAGCTCTTCTCCGCTGTACAAGGAGACAGTAAAGGCTGAGTTTTATAGTCACGCTTTGGAACACGCGTGGAGTGCGCGCACTTTCGGCCGTGCATCGTATGACCGCAGGAGAAACGAGGTCCAGACTCGGAGAGCTTTTGTGAGTCCTGGAGCACTACTTCACCCGCACTGACTGTCGCCTCGCTGCGTCACCATGTGCCGCGGCGCACGCTCCTCCTGTAGCAGGCAGTGTGGTCGGTCGGCATCCGACTGGAGCACGCGCCGTCACGTAAACATGTAAACAGTTCGGCGTTCATTTTCACACACCTGAACCAGGTCCGGATAAGTTTTTTCACCCCTCTTCATTTGCGCTCTCAGCCACGCTGCTTCCTGCTTCCTCTGTTTTGACTCCAGCTGGTTACATCATCAAAAAAAAATTGCGCGGTTGGCCGGTAGACTACAGATAACTATCATAGAACAAATTTATATCGTTTGTACCGTATATTGTTTATGTCACGCATTCCTAGTATTAAAGCGAGCCCTGCTGTTCCCACCACCAGAAACATCCAGTTTGCAGATTTTGCAAGATCACTAATCATGTTTCCATCAAGGCTTTTTGATGCACATTTAGAAGTGTCGCATTAAAAATGTGAAAAAAGTCAGATGGAAACAGCAAAATTCGAAAAAAAAATCCTCAGTTTGCTAAAAAGTTTTTACGCTCGCTTGAGGTGGTTTTTGGATGATTCGCAAAGTAGTTAATGCACAAAACAGGAGATGGAAACATGTTTGCCGAATAAATTCTGACGTAGCGCATATTTACCTCACGTGATGTTCAGCTGTTTCCACTTTCCTGCCTGGTCCCGGATGTTATCATAAATGTAGTTTAACATTGCGTTTATTTCCCTACGTCTCCTGGCAGCGTTAAACATAGCCTGTACTARCTGAATAGATAGAATAATTACAATTTGCCCAATAGCAAGGCATTCACGAAGAAATCGCTTCATTGTCCCGAGATGATTAGCCTCTGCTAGTTAGCAAGTTTCACTTCCTGTTTACTACCGC
>NW_013953119.1:84320-87251 GCF_001266775.1 Austrofundulus limnaeus
GAAAAACGAAAACAATAGGTTGAATGCCTAAAGGCATTCACCCAATAAAGAGAAAAACAAAAACAATAGGTTGAATGCCTAAAGGCATTCACCCAATAAAGAGAAAAACAAAAACAATAGGTTGAATGCCTAAAGGCATTCACCCAATTAGTAAAATGTCTAAATTTCAGCATTTATCTCTTCAGAACTTCACATGTAGAAGTTCAGCTCCACATTCTGTTTTTGTCTTCATGTCTTTCTATCAACAGTCATGTTGTCATGTTGTGTCTTCAGTGAAACGTCTCAGTGATCTGAAGGTCAGTGTGCTGACACAGTGCAGCCTGGGCTGGAAGAGCTAAAGTTTCATTTAGTTGTGTGATATTTGGTACAGATGTGGTTAGTGCTGGCAGCTGCAGGCCGTCTCTCACACCAAATACTTTCTGCTGCTTTCAGGTAAACAAACGTCACACCTGTGAAAAGTGTAATATCACCCAGGTGGAAAACTGTCAGAACTAGTTTATTTCACCACTGAGCGTTGTTCAGATAACACTTTTAGTTCCACAGCAAGAATCCCAGGAGTTTGTAGATATATTTCCACTGTGACAGACCCAGTCTGTGAATGAAAATATTTCTTATCTGCAAGCTGTTGGCTTTAACCTCACATTGACTTGTCCAAGATTTATTTTATTTTTATACTCTAATCTATACTCACCACATGTTGTAAAGTAGAGGATCAGTACACGTCTTTTTTGTTGGATGTTTCCAAACATATAACTGCACTTGAATATGTTTTTATTCACCATGTTTCATGGAGTGACACATGCAGATCTTGGTTGTACTGCAGCACAATCCCCCAACTCACATTTAGTTTTAGTCTTAAATTTCATTATCTTACATTTGATTTGTTAAAACCTGCAGATTCTGTTTAAACAGTGGAGTTTTTTTCTTCCTAAACTTTATTCAGGTCACCAGCATTGACAACACTCTGTGGGTGATGTAAAGGGCTTTGTGACACGGCGAGGGACGCATAAATCACTCAACACAATGAGTCGATAATGAAAGTCGTTGCCGACACTTTTAATAATCGATTTTTATTGATTTAATCTATTCGTTGTTGCAGCCCTAGCTGAGTGTCACTGTGGGATGTCATCGGTTTTAAACTGACTCAGGTACAATACTCTTTCTCACCACTAGTAGTGGTGGTGTGCCACTCGATGTTCAACAACTGGTTTTAATAAGTAGAATAACTTTAGTCAGCTGCTAATTAAACTTAGAGAAACTGAAAACATAAAAATAAAAGTTAAAGAAAACCTGATAAAAAAGACCAAAACTGTTCATTTGTCATGATTTAGTCTAAGTTTTCTGTCTTTTCCTCCTGTTTTCTTCCTCCTGTCTGCCCTGTGCTCTAGCCCCGCCCACTCACACCTGATCCTCATGTTTCTCTCCCAGGTGTTTCTTGTTTTACCTCATTAGTTCTTCCTTTATATTCTGTCCTTTGTCCTCAGTCTTTGTCAGATCCTTGTTCTCCGTTTACTGTTTGATGTTCATGTTCCTGTCCAAAGCCCTTGTTCTTGTTTGCTGCCACGTCAGCACTTTTGTTTTTTGTTTTAATAAATCACTTTTTTACCACCTCACTCAGTTCTGCATCCTGGGCTCAATCACAACATCATTAGTAGAAACAGACTTGATCAAATATTAGGGATGCACGATATAACAGCATATTGGTGTCGGTCCGATACGTAGAACTGGGCCAGTATTAACATCCGATATTAATTTCCAACTTTTTATCTTTAGTTTGTGTTTTAGGAGCTGGTTGGTTGAGCAGCATCTGTTTGATCATGTTAGTGATGCTGCAGCAGGAATAACTGAAGTAGAGCCATGTCAGAGGTCTGCTCGTTTATTTACGGTATCAAAAAGGACTGAAGTGTGTTTTGTGTGTATATGTAAAATATAATTTGAGTATTTGTGTAATATCAGATCGGTTTTCAGCCATAACAGCAATAATTATATCGGATATCGATATTGGCTGAAATTTTCATATCTGTGCATCCCTATCAAATCTGGTTAGCCTTGAGCTGTTCAACAAAGCACTGAAGCATGTAGTCACAAATCAAGCAGCTTTTGGTGATAAAAACTAATTATTGTGTGTTTGTGGTTGTGTGGTAATTGTGTAAAAGTTGCAGGAAACATGATTAATGCCATGTTTAGTTGCTGTCAGAGGAACTGGTGTATGAGGGGGTGGAGGTGGGATGCTGTTTATTTTTGGAAACAAGATTTTAGCTCTGACTTTTTGTTTGATTTTAATTCAGAGCTACCAGGGGATGTGTAAACACCATAAAGACTGGACCAAACAGGATAGGCCAAGTTGTGTTTTCTCTTTTGTAGTTTTAATTTGTCATTGGGTTTGTCAGGTTAGTCTGTTTTTTACAGACAGACTCCTGGTTTTCAGTGTGTAGCACAGACAGTGTTGTGCTGAGAGGTTCAGGTGTCTCTCATTGTCACCAGTAAATATCAGCAGGTATGTAAATGTTTGTCATAGTCATGTCTTATGATTTATTTAACAAGGTTTTTATTTGTTAAACTGTTAGTGTATTTCAGTTATAATGCAACTAGAAAACAAAGTAAACCAAGGTTTAAATAAGGATTGGTTCAGTACATAGTTAATGTCTGAATGGGCCTCGCTCCACTTTACATTCAACAAGTTGGACCCTAAGGTTGAAAAGGTTAAAAACCCTGGTCTGTCCAGCCACTGTCATCTTCTGTTCTTTAGTCAACAGGTGGATTTAATGGAGTTCATTTGGTCACAGATATGACAAAGTTGAACTATTCGCTAGGGGTGTAAGAAAATATCCATACACTGAAATATCGCAATATTTCATTTACCGATACTGTATCGATATTCTAAAGCCCTGTATAAATTTTTAATTAAGGTTTAAAATGTCAACTTTCCTG
>NW_013953119.1:88569-90198 GCF_001266775.1 Austrofundulus limnaeus
CGTGTGTGTGTGTGTGTGTGTGTGTGTGTGTGTGTGTGTCTGTATGTATATATACACATACATATGTGTATATTTATGTATACATACATACATATATATTTCATAACTAGTGTTAAGGTATAGTAGACAAATGTATGTAATCAAAAATGAGTGTTTACAGCATCTATGCAATGTTTTACCCCTTTAGATGCTTTTATTTTTCATAAATCAGTCATGGTCCATTACCACCTTTACATAAAAACAAATAAACAGCTTTAGTGATAAATGTGAACCAAATTTCTACAAACTAATACCAATAAAAATATGTAATGTAAAACAAGTGATTGAACCAATATTCATCCTCTTTAAATTGACTGTCCTAATTCAACTCAGAGAACTGATTATTGGAAAGACATGAAGTGATGGAAAGGATCAGGGAGAAGCAGCCCGTCCAAATTAGAGCTGTTTTACAAACTGTTTTAATCTTAGCTGCATTCTATGATGGCGTATTAGGGCCACTTTGCTGACGGGAAAAAAAGAGGAGCAAATCTCCGAGAAAAAAAACCTCAGAATTTCTGAAATTAATTTCAGAAATTTTCGAGAAAAAAACAGGAAATTCTCTTATTTTGAAAAGTCGCAAATTTGCGAGAAAAAAACTGGAATTTTCATAATTAAAGGCAGAAATTTGTGACATTTAAACTAGATAATTTTTGACATGGTAAAGCCAGAAATTTACAAGAAAAAATCTTGTGAATTTATGAGAATAAAAACTGTTTTCCAAGAATGTCTAAAGGGTGATTCCACCTATTTGCACTACATTGAGCTACTTTAATCTGCTCTAGTTTAAAAACTAAAACACACAGAGACTTCAAACCTGGATTAGATTATTCTACACTGATTGCAGAATGTTTAAACCTAAGTGTGTGATTTGTGAAACTTATATTTGATATGTAAAGCTTAAGAAAATATGGTGGTCTCGGCACTTTTTATGCATTTTATAAACAAGCATTTATGACTTTTTTTCTCGCAAATTTGCAACTTTTCAAAATAAGAGAATTTACCGTTTTTTTTCTCGAAAATTTCTTAAATTAATTTCAGAAATTCTGAGTTTTTTCTAGCAAAATTGCGACTTTTCAATGTAAGAGAATTGCCTGTTTTTTCTGGAAAATTTCTGAAATTAATCTCAGAAATTCCGAGTTATTTTTTCTCGGAGATTTGCTCCTCCTTTTTTTTCTTCTGCAACCTGGCCCTAATACGCCGTCATAGCATTCAGACTAGCTGTTAGTGATGTCAGATTAAAACTCTTTCACAAATCTGAGCTACTTAAGAGTTATCTACCGTATTTTTCGGACTATAAGCCGCACCGCCAACATAAAAAAACAGTACACCCAAAGTTGTCGTCAATAAAGTGAATTCAACATCAAAACATAAAAAGCAAACCTTTAGGAATTAAAGTTTGGAGGAATACGGTTCATTTAACTGACCTTATTTTGGTAGTTTTCTTTAACAGTTTCTGGTCCAACAAAACGTCTCATTCATCGTCCTCCGGTGCACTGAAACCATCGAAGTCCTCCTCTTCCATGATGTGGGCCCGCATACTGTCCAATATCGTGTCTGTTGAAGATCCGTCGTGTCGTGTCTGCTACTAGC
>NW_013953119.1:90656-92615 GCF_001266775.1 Austrofundulus limnaeus
GACTATAAGCCGCACCTGCCATTTTAAAAAAAAAATCTGCGAACATTAACATATAAGCCACACGGGATAGCCCTCCCGCTCCAGCATACGTCACTGCATGGGATTCCTTCCCCGGGGAGTGCAATGAGGAAAAAAAAGTCAGCGGCTCTTCACTCGACGTTTATCCACAAACTGGTCCTGGATTAAGCTCCAAAGTTTTTATCAGTCAGATTCCACCGTGAAAAATGTCTGTTTTATCCCCTTTTATGAGTTTTTGGCCATTGACTGTCTTTAAATCGCTGCTTCCTGGGACAACAGTCGGCTCTGGAAGGATCGCTTTTTTCTTTCTTTTTTTTTGCAGCGAGTGGTTGAAGCAAATGGAGCATAAGAGCCCCCTGGTGGTTGAAGAAAAAACACGTATAAGCCGCACTGGACTATAAGCTGCATGGTTCAAAGTTCAGGAAAAAAGTCGCGGCTTATAGTCCGAAAAATACGTACATAACTTTTCCAAAGAACACCAGTTAGAAGTATGTGACCTGTCCAAGGAGTTAGCTCAGTGAGATGAATCAACAGTCTGACAGCTTGTTTTTATAAAACCATGCTGTCTGCATCACATCAGACACATTTTAATCAGGACATTCAGTGAGTAAACAACATTATGTTTGAATGCAGAACAACACATTTGTCCCTGACGTTACACAACATTCATGTTAAACATGCCTCCCAGCATTCAGCACCTCACCACGTGTAAATAACCAACCTGTGGCTGACCTTCTCTGACACAGCAGCTCTTATTCTCCACAGATAATCCTGGTGCTGCTGCTCAAATTCAATCTGCACACTCACTTTGTTTCCAAGTCAGCCTGATGAGTGAGAGCACGTCAGATTACTGAATTCAGACCGTCCTTTGACTTTGTGTCACACCAACACACACTCAGCTCAGACACACACTGGGCTGGTTAGTGTTTGGTGAGGGACATGATCTGCAGAGAGGCCAGCCCGGGTCCAGACCACAGCCATATGAGGGTCCACACGTCTGTGTCTGACAATGGTCTGACACAGAGCACGCTGCAGTTTTAGGACAGAAACTATGCTGCTCTCTTTTTGGCTTTTATGTTTAACTCTTTGTTTGCCTTTGAAACCTCTGTGTTGTAGTATGTGACTGGTAACCAGTGGGTGTCCTGCCCAGAGACTGGCCTGCAGCCAGAGGAAGTCTAGGAGGCCCAGTGTTGACTGACAGGAACAGGGGCTGTGCACAAACTAACCAATGAGCTTAAAGCTGGTAAACACGACGCTGCACAACCACCTCTGTTGTTCCCTTCATCTGACTGGAGAGTTGAAAAGTGGGACAGCAGATAAGATCAAAGTGAATATGTGATGCTCTCACACGTGTTTGGGCTCTTTGGGTTTTCTCTGAAACTCTTCAGGAAGACTTTCTGTTGAAACTTTCAGTGTTTTTGTTGCCGATGAGGACAGGAGGTTTAAATATACAACATATTTATGTGTGGATTTAATCTGACATGTTGTGTTTTCACTAAGAGCCAGCACATCTTCTTCCCTTTGGGCTCAGTGTTTGAGCAGAACACCTGCAGCACATATCAGTCCCTCTGCATGCTTGTAGACCATCAGAAAGGGACTGGACATTAAAGTGACACAGTGTCAATAAAGTGCTAAGGTTCCCCACATAAAACCTTGTTCTACGTGGACATGATAACCTGTAATAACCCTATAAACTTTCAAATTAAAAGCTATATTTTTGCACATAATCACATTAGGTTAATTCATGTTTATTGCATGAGAAAAAATGATTTAATTCTGGAGACACGTTGGAAAAATACCATTTAATGAGGCTTARGAGTGTCAACTTCAGATGTTTATCGGTGCTACAGTGGTTTGCAAAAGTATTCATACCCCTTGAACTTTTCCATATTTTGTCACATTACAACCACAAACATAAATATATTTCACTGGAATTTAATG
>NW_013953119.1:93820-96832 GCF_001266775.1 Austrofundulus limnaeus
CACCTAGGGACAATTTAGAGTTATCAATTAACCTGACAGTCATGTTTTTGGTCTGTGGGAGGAAGCCAGTGAAATATATTTATGTTTGTGGTTGTAATGTGACAAAATATGGAAAAGTTCAAGGGGTATGAATACTTTTGCAAACCACTGTATGTATTAGGAAGAATTTGGCGGTACGATGTTTATCATGGCACAGAGGCAGATTTCTGGACCCTAGCAACAGATGATGATCAGAATCTGATTGGATAAAACCTCTAAATAAATACAAGCTGCTGGAAACTGAGCAGCCAGGAGAAAAACTGTGAAACAAAGAGAATAGATGATTCAAAAATAATTATATCCTTATAATAACATTAATAAATATAAAATATTCTATAAAGTAGTGATAAGAGGAACAAGTAAAACATTAATGACAGTGGACAGCTTTATTAGATTAACACCTGGTGCCCTGCTCATTAACTGACAGTTTATAAAGCAAAGGTTTTAGTCTGTTCCAAGTTTTATGGTTTTGTAAAGCTCTGACCTGTTATTTTTAAACAAAGCACATTTTAGATATTACATTGTTCTGCATTTATTAATTTTATTATTAACTATGATGCATTCACAAACTGTACATTTAATTTTACAGTAACTGGTGCATTCACAGAAAAAAAGTTATTTAATTGGTCAGTGGTTGGTTAGGTTAACTGATGCATCATTAAATCCATCAACAAGTGTAGATGACCCAGTTCAGGACCATAAAGTAACTTCAGTCAATATGAAAGTAAAACAACAAACAGACCTTCAGATAACCTTCACCTTTAGCTCCAGGTCTTTACCTTCACACCTGTTTGGGACTGGTTTTAAAACGACTCATTAAGCAGCTGCTGTTGGAAACAAAATATCTACACAGATTTGTCCAGATATGCTTTACAACTTACAAATTAATTTTTTACAGTACATCTTTCTTTTAATAAAGGGAAGAAATAGGAAACTGTATTTGGTGCCCTTTCTCTGGCAGTGCAATAACAAAAGTGGATTGAATTAGTTTGATAAACTTTATAAGTCCCTGTAGTTTCACTTCATATCTGTACATGTAGACTGTGCACACGGACCAGTAAGGTCACAAACATGAAAAGTTGTGGTTCTGCAGGAGATAACTGGTCTCCTAACCTAACCATGTGGTCTTTACTGACTGAGTGGTGCTTCCTAACCACCACATTGTGTACATGCCTCATGTTTGTTGCTGTAAGTGGAAACAGTTTTAGTTGTCCCTCTGTTTTATGTCAAAACTAGTCCTTCGTCTCCTTTCTACCCACTGGAGGTTCTAGGACTTGGCGAGCCCACAGGCCTGCAATTAGTGCCGACCATAAACAAGCTGAATCCCACGGAGCGCTGCCACGGGTGGCTGCCCTCGCTACGACAGTCTGGAGTTCCCCCTTCGTCCTCCAACGTGTCAGATGTAGAGCCAGCTGCCCACCCTGAGCTTTAAACAGTGAGCCTGCTGAGAGTGAAGCTGCAGAGTCACAGGACACACCGTTAAAACACTACACGTCTACGTGCAACAGAGGGAGAAATGTTGTGACCAGACTGTGTTAACGGTTCTGGTGAGTAACATCAACACGTAGGACGTCACGTTCCTTTACTCTACAGTCACATTTAAATAGAGTTGTTTGATGTCATCTAAATGTGATGTAAGAAGTTGTCTCTTGGATCAGATCTGATGCTTGTTCTGCCCTGGCTACTGACCTATGACATCCATACCTGTCAACTTTTGATTTAAAAATAAGGGAAATTTTCTGCCGGGCACGCGAGCCGTTCCACTAGCCTGGACCCCTTACATTTTAAGACGTTTACACGAAATCTAAAATAACTACCTGACAGCCACTTACAAACCACAGTCGTGTGATCAGAATCTGATAGGCTTACCTTTGTTGACAATGAGATGCTGTGAACTTTCTTATATACTGTATGTAGTTCCTTTAATAGAACCTAAATGAAAACACCAGAGAATTGAAGCACATTTATTTAATATATTTTCAGTTTATACACACATAGATTGTCTTTAAGTGAAACATTTACATTTTATTTTCATTTCTCGTGCTCACTCATGTGGCTCTCTGGCATTCACGGACTTATTGTACAGGTTTGTTGCAGACTTTGCATCCTGTAACACTTTTTTGGAAGGAGTGTATTTGTGTGCTGGACCAGAGTGGTTGATTTTACATGAGAGTAAAGCACAAACAGTGCTGTTGTCTAATGACATCCTATTCTCTGTAACAGTCTTTCTCACCACACTAAACACCCTTTCAGAACTTGCTGTGGGGAATGCACAGTAAAGCCTTCGTTACCCTTGGCAGCTATGTACAAAACGCGTAATCGTGCCCCACCCTACTCTTCTTTAGGAAAGTAAATTTGCTGTCCCATTTTTCAAGATATTTACACGAAGTCTTAACTTTTTTGGCAGGACAACTTCTCTCTCGTTAACTTCATCCATCTCTGATTTGTTTTTCCGGGTTTGTTCCCGCTGCCAACACTAACATCACGAGCACTGCCACCCAGGCTACTGCAGGCGGCAGTTCTCGCGAGGCTAGTGACATAATTCAGAGGCATTATTTAAAAAAAAATAATATTATAATTCGGGAAATTTCCGGGAAAATAATAATTCGGGATGACGACGGGAAAGAGGGGAAAAATCCAGTAGTTTCCCGGCCAAAACGGGAGACTTGACAGGTATGATGACATCATCATAATGTGCCACTAAAGCACAGCAGGGACCCCTAAACATTCTTTGATTGATTTACGATATATCCCCATATATTGCGATACTGTAAGCAAGGCGATATATTGCAATTTTTTTTTGTCCAAAAATTCTATTAAACAAAAACATCTTACTGGGAAAAAAAATGAAAAACCAAAATTCATTGTCTCAGAAAATTCTAATATAACAGACATACTTTTGATACATTTAGCTGTGTTCTGCTTTGTATGTGTTTTATTTTATTTGTTTCATATTTCTTATTTCATCCATGT
>NW_013953119.1:97449-98844 GCF_001266775.1 Austrofundulus limnaeus
AGATAACAGGAAGTAGAAGTAGTAGTAATATCACAGAAGTTGTAAGGAGTTGGCTTGGTTGGTTTGAACCCCAAAATGCAGGTCTGAGTGAGGGTGGCAAAAAAGGTTTACTAAGACAAAAAAACAATGTGCTGGCGTGGCAGCAAACAAAAACAAAGGATTTGGGCAGGATCAAGAACATGAATAAAGAGCATGAGAACAAGGAACAAGAGATCGCAAACAGTAAACAAGGATCTGACACCAGACTGAGACAAGACAGGACTTAAATACACTGACAACTAATGGACAAACTGAGAACACCTGGTGAGAAACTCGAGGGTGACTAATCAGACAAATAAGGGGCAGCTGGGCTGAGACACACTGGGGAACATAGAAACACAAGGAAAACCAAGGTGAAAACTGACAAATCATGACAGAACCCCCCCTTTAATGATCGTCTCGTGACGATCAACAAGGAGAGGCACGGAACAAGGGAAGACGGGACAAAACAAACTCGAGGACAAAACATGGAAGACTCTGGGAAATAGAAAAAAAAAATCATCCCACACCGGGCAATAGTCCAGGGGGACAACCAGGGAACCACCCATGGCGAAACCTCATAGGAGCAGATGCCGAGGCCCAGGAGGAGGTGAAGGCAGATGCCGAGCCACAGGAGGAGGCGGGAGCAGACGTGGAGCCCAGGGAGGAAGCAGGAGCAGACGTGGAGCCCAGGGAGGAGGCGGGAGCAGACGAGGAGCCCAGGGAGGAGGCGGGAGCAGACGTGGAGCCCAGGGAGGAGGCGGGAGCAGATGAGGAGCCCAGGGAGGAGGTTGGCTGAGCAGGAGCCTTGGCGACGGCGAACACAGGCGACAGAGGGGACGAAGAGGCGATGGCAGCCGACCCAGGCGACATGGAGGCGACGGCAGACGACCCAGGTGACATGGAGGCGACGGCAGACAACCCAGGCGACATGGAGGCGACGGCAGACGACCCAGGCGACATGGAGGCAACGGCAGACGACCCAGGCGCCTCAGGAACCAGGGCCGGAGGGCCCACGGGAACCAGGGCCAAAGGACCCACGGGAACCAGGGCCGGAGGACTAACGGGAACCAGGGCCGGAGGACCCACGGGAACAGAGTCAGGAGGGCCCACGGGAACAGACTCAGGAGGGCCCACAGGAACAGTCTCAGGAGGGCCCACAGGAACAGACGCAGGAGGGCCCACAGGAACAGACTCAGGAGGGCCCACAGGAACAGTCTCAGGAGGGCCCACAGGAACAGACGCAGGAGGGCCCACAGGAACAGACTCAGGAGCAGGCCCAACAGGAGGCCCAGCAGCAGACCCAGCAGGAGGCCCAGCAGCAGACCCAGCAGGAGGCCCAGCAGCAGACCCAGAAGGGGTGGGAGGGTGGAACTC
>NW_013953119.1:99753-102493 GCF_001266775.1 Austrofundulus limnaeus
GGTAGCAACATGCTATGTGTTTACATCCATCGCTGCCATGTTTGTAATGACTTATCATGAGAACAAACGTATTCACGTGACTTTAATAACATTTCTTACTTAATGGAAACACTGCAGTTGTGAAACTGTGTTTTTTCAACATTAACAGAATATTAACAAAGTTTTTCACACATTTGTAATGAAAACACAGCTTGTAACAGGATCTTGAAATCATGCTTCATGAACCAGTTAGCTGCCCCCCCTTTCACTGCCCGACCCATTGAGCTTGACGCTAGTTATGATACATATCTATGGTAAGTTGGACAAAAATAACAACTGTTTTCTGTTTTTGTGTTCCTGTCATTTGAACTGGTTATCTATATTTGATTAATAATTTTTGGTGTATTGTCTTTAAAAAGGTAAAAAAAGAATCCTTTATTTAAAACAGCAACTATAACTATTTTACTACCATTTGTGCTGTGTGCTAATCAGTTAGTTTTGCTGTGATCTGATTGAAACAGGTAATGTTTCCAGTCAAATCTACTCAGAGAACATGTGTTTTTAGGGACATATGAAGCAAAGTTTTTGATTCAGGTTTGATTGAGCTTGATGTGTTTTTCCTCCCATGAGGAACTACATGTTTGATTCTGTCAAAGGCTCAAAACTCACATCAACAAGTGTTAAACTCCCAACTAGAGCACATGGTTGACCCAGTCTTTCATTTCAAAGTTAATGGGTTTCCCAGACTTGACTGATAAAAGATGTCCATCAAATAAACATAAGAGCAGCTGATAAATCAAGAAGGCGTGTGGAGTCATTATACTTATAGGAGTGGCTGCAAATTGCACTAGTTTTTCTAGGATGCAATAAAACCATTACCTTGACAGTAGCAGTATATTGGTGTGTTTAACTCTTTATCTTCACTGATCGGTATCTAACTGCCATAAAGACACACATGGAGCCGTTCAGCTGTCTGCACACAGAAACATACTGTGTTGCCCTGCTAATTACAGCAGCAGGAAGGAAGTGGTCAGTGCTAAAACCAGGAGCAAAGGGAAGTCCAGGGGAGGCCTGGACCACATTTGTTTGTAAATCCATGCTAAAGACACTTTAGACCTATTACTGCAGTTTGATGTAAAGCATCGCAACATTTAAATTTTGTCTTCATTGAGATTCTGTAATTTGAGGATTAAATTTGTAAACTTTGTAACTTCTGGTGTAAAGTTTACTTTAGTCCATGTCATGCAGAAATGTCATCTTAAAGAAACAAATGTGGTGTAAAAACCACAAGTCATATTTAAAAACCTTTTAAAACAGAAGTTACAGAAATGTGAGGTCATCATATGTGTCAGATGTGTCTGCAGGGTTTGTTATGTAGAACACACACGTTCCTTGGTCTTCATGAAGCTATTTGATCAGTAATGGTCTGTAACAAACACAACACATGTATTTATACTGAGATTTATTCACATTCTGTTCACTAATCAGGCAACTTCTGAAGCAATTAGTTGTACTGTGTTTGAGTTAGAAATAGCTGAATACAAATACAATTTAAGCACTTTTTAAAAATATATTTGTTAAAAATAAAAATTAAAACCATAAATCATTTTCCTGATTGCCATTTTCAACTTTGACTTTTCATTTTCTTTGTTTTTGTGTTATCCTAACACACACAGAAAGAAAATAAACATAACAAAATGTGTAATTACCATAATTTACTGGGAGAAACACTTTCTGTGAACTCTAATTTGTGTTGGTCTGTCACAAGAGTGTGTCCAATCCTGGTCCTGCAGGTTTCAGAGGTTTTTCTGCTCCATCAGCTGAGTTGAATAAATGACTGTTCACCTTGTGTAGAACTTGAAGAGGTAGTTAAGTAACAGAATATGATGGAGCAAGGAAACACATCAAACATGCCGGATAGTGGCTGTTAAGGTCCAGGATTGGATACCACAGGTCATTCACATAAATATCAATAAAATATTTTAAAATAACGTGACAGAAACCGTGTTTCCATCAAGGCTTTTTGATGCACATTTAGAAGTGTCGCATTAAAAATGTGAAAAAAAAGTTGGATGGAAACAGCAAAATTTGAAAAGAAATCCTCAATTCGCTAAAAAGTTTTTATGCTCGCTTGAGGTGGTTTTTGGATGATTCGCAAAGTAGTTAATGCGCAAAACGGGAGATGGGAACATGTTTGCCGAATGACGTAGCGTATATTTACCTCATGATGTTCAGCTGTTTCCGCTTTCCTACCTCGTCCCGGATGTTATCATAAACGCGCAAAAACATAGCGTTTATTTCCCTACGTCTCCTGGCAGCGTTAAACATAGCCTGTACTAGCTGAATAGATAGAATAATTACAACTTGCCCAATAGCAAGGCATTCATGAAAAAATCGCTCCATTGTCCCGAGATGATTAGCCTCTGCTAGTTAGCAAGTTTCACTTCCTGTTGACGTAATCACATGTTGCGTAGCCTCGTCTGACGTAATCACGTGTTGCGTAGCCTCGTCTGATGTAATCACGCGTTGCGTAGCTTCATCTGACGTAATCACGTTGCGTAGCCTCGTCTGACGTAATCACGTGTTGCGTAGCCTCGTCTGATGTAATCACACGTTGCGTAGCCTCGTCTGACGTAATCACGTGTTGCGTAGCCTCGTCTGATGTAATCACACGTTGCGTAGCCTCGTCTGACGTAATCACACGTTGCGTAGCCTCGTCTGACGCAATCACACGATGCGTAGCCTCGTCTGACGTAATCAT
>NW_013953119.1:102503-104856 GCF_001266775.1 Austrofundulus limnaeus
CGTTGCGTAGCCTCGTCTGACGTAATCACACGTTGCGTAGCCTCGTCTGACGTAATCACGCATTGCGTCGTAGCCTCGTCTGATGTAATCATGCGTTGCGTAGCCTCGTCTGACGTAATCACGCGTTGCGTAGCTTCGTCTGACGTCATCACGTGTTGCGTAGCCTCGTCTGATGTAATCACGCGTTGCGTAGCTTCATCTGACGTAATCACGTTGCGTAGCCTCGTCTGACGTAATCATGTGTTGCGTAGCCTCGTCTGATGTAATCACGCGTTGCGTAGCCTCGTCTGACGTAACCACGCGTTGCGTAGACTCGTCTGACATAATCACGCGTTAAGTACCCTCGTCTGACATAATCACGCATTGCGTAGCCTCGTCTGACGTAATCACGTTGCGTAGCCTCGTCTGACGTAATCATGTGTTGCGTAGCCTCGTCTGATGTAATCACGCGTTGCGTAGCCTTGTCTGACGTAATCATGTGTTGCGTAGCCTCGTCTGACGTAATCACGCGTTAAGTACCGTCGTCTGACATAATCACGCGTTGCGTAGCCTCGTCTTGACGTAATCATGAGTTGCGTAGCCGCGTCTGATGTAATCACGTGTGGTGGATCTAATACTTTTAGGTTTAAGCCAGTAATTCATGACATCCTTTAATGACCTAGGTTTTCATGACATGCTATTCATCTGCAGATAGAATTATTAAAGTCAGAACAAGATTTACTAACAACAGTCATTCTTAGATATCTCTTGTGTTTATCTTTGTTTTCCATTGACCTTGTATCAAATCTTGCTAAGATGACATAATGATGTTTGTTAATACAGTATATATATATGAGGCCTCTTGAGACACAGTGTTCAACAACAGTAGTGTGGAGAGACTGACAGAGAGAAGCAGAGGTACAGAGACAGGCCAGGTTGTTCTCTGTGTTTCCTGTTGTTGTAATAAAACTCAGCTGATCATCTCACGGAGTACCTTCATTCTTGGACCACGTAGTTCTGTCTTTGTTAAATAAATATTGCCATAACACACGCGTTGTGTAGCCTCTTCTGACGTAATCACGTATTGCGTAGCCTTGTTTATTCGCATCAAACAGTCGAGAGGGAAACTAGATGGAAACAGTCTAGATTTGAATTTTTATTTGTTTAATTTTTTGCGAATTTTGAAAAGTTCGATAAAAATTCACTCTACAACTGGATAGAAACACGATTAAAGTGTAGAAAAGTTTAAAAGGTGTAAATACTTTTACAAGACACTGCACATATTAGCACCTTTAATTAAAGCTGTATGCCTCAATGCACGAATCACAGTATTACCATGTGTATTAACAGACACAGTATTACCATGTGTATTGACAGACACAGTATTACCATGTGTATTAACAGACATGCCTTGCTCACCTGCCCCCTCCCCCGCTCAATCAAAGTCAACAGAAGTGAAACAGAAAAATGCTTGCATTGTAAACAGACTGCCTTCTTTAGACCCCTGACTCTTATCGTTTAGAGCCACGAGCTGAATTCCAACTGTTCCATAAAGAGCTTGTTGTACTGAGACACTACACTATGACATGGTAAAACCACACAATGACATGGTAAAACCACACTATGACATGGTAAAACCACACAATGGCATGGTAAAACCACACTATGACATGGTAAAACCACAAAATGACATGGTAAAATCACACTGACATGGTAAAACCACACAATGACATGGTATAACCACACAATGACATGGTAAAACCACATTATGACATGGTAAAACCACACTATAACATGTTAAAATCACAGTATGACATGGTAAAATCACACCATGACATGGTAAAATCACAGTATGACATGGCAAAATCACTGTATGACATGGTAAAATCACACCATGACATGGTAAAACCACAGTATGACATGGTAAAATCACACTGACATGGTAAAATCACACTATGACATGGTAAAATCACAGTATGACATGGTAAAATCACACCATGACATGGTAAAATCACACCATGACATGGTAAAATCACAGTATGACATGGTAAAATCACAGCATGACATGGTAAAATCACAGTATGACGTGGTAAAATCACAGCATGACATGGTAAAACCACAGCATGACATGGTAAAATCACAGTATGACATGGTAAAATCACAGTATGACATGGTAAAACCACGCCATGACATGGTAAAATCACAGTATGACATGGTAAAATCACAGTATGACATGGTAAAATCACAGCATGACATGGTGAAACCACAGTATGACATGGTAAAATCACAGTATGACATGGTAAATTCACACTATGACATGGTAAAACCACACAATGACATGGTAAAATCATAGTATGACATGGTAAAACCACAC
>NW_013953119.1:105514-108828 GCF_001266775.1 Austrofundulus limnaeus
TAAAACCACACAATGACATGGTAAAATCATAGTATGACATGGTAAAACCACAGTATGACATGGTAAAATCACAGTATGACATGGTAAAACCACACTATGACATGGTAAAATCACACTATGACATGGTAAAACCACAGTATGACATGGTAAAATCACAGTATGACATGGTAAAATCACACCATGACATGGTAAAATCACACCATGACATGGTAAAATCACAGCATGACATGGTAAAATCACAGCACGACATGGTAAAATCACAGTATGACATGGTAAAATCACAGTATGACATGGTAAAATCACAATATGACATGTTAAAATCACAATATGACATGGTAAAACCACACTGTGACATGGTAAAACCACAGTATGACATGGTAAAATCACACCATGACATGGTAATATCACACCATGACATGGTAAAATCACAGTATGACATGGTAAAATCACAGTATGACATGGTAAAATCACAATATGACATGGTAAAATCACAATATGACACGATAAAACCACACTATGACATGGTAAAACCACAGTATGACATGGTAAAATCACACCATGACATGGTAATATCACACCATGACATGGTAAAATCACACCATGACATGGTAAAATCACAGTATGACATGGTAAAACCACACTATGACATGGTAAAACCACATTATGACATGGTAAAACCACAGTATGACATGGTAAAACCACACTATAACATGGTAAAATCACAGTATGACATGGTAAAACCACACTGTGACATGGTAAAATCACACTATGACATGGTAAAACCACACAATGACATGGTAAAATCACACAATGACATGGTAAAACCACACTATGACATGGTAAAACCACACAATGACATGGTAAAATCACAGTATGACATGGTAAAACCACAGTATGATATGGTAAAACCACGGTATGACATGGTAAAACCTGCCTGTGAGGAGGAATTTAGGGCAGGGAGTGGTTCAAGTCCAATTTCAGTTGACTCGTAATGAGAAGTGGGCCTCAGTGTTGTGGGAAACGGTTTGGAAGAGCTCGTTAGTCTGCTGGCATTAATTAGTGCTGGCTTTCTGGCTTGATCATCTGAGTGTTTCTAAAGGCTAGCAGGCATCCAGAGAGCGCTGCCTACTGTCAGACACTACTTCTCAGAGAAAAATATTCATAGTTTCACGTCTGGACTTGTGAGTTCAAGCTGCGTTATGGGTTTTCTGCTGTTCTTTATTAATAGATTTAGTTCATTTTTAAACTTTAGAGACTTTTTTTTCTTTTTTCATGTCACGAGTGTCAAAAAGAAGCTTTGTACTATATTTAGACCCATCTTCTGCTGCTGGGACAAAACCTTACTGAGTTCTAATTTAAAATAATTTGATGCATCATTTCATTATGTCATCATGATTCGACTGTTCTTTGTTCTGTCAGCAGTGTAAACACAGTTTAACAGTCGTTCTCATTTTAAAACAAACACAAATAGAAGCTGTGTCGTCTTTTGGTTGGTTCTTAAAAAAGGACCATTTATTTTGTAGCAGTTCGTGTCAGCGGAGTCTCAGAGTAGGTACCTCGTGGTAACACTAAACTATTTTCAGCAATCTTATCTCTTGCCTTCCGGGTTTTTTTTTCAGGGAAAAAAAGAATAGAAGATGCCCCGTGGCTCTGTGTGAAACTACAAGAACTGAAGCCTCGAAGTGAAGGAAACTGGAGGAAACGGAGCTGCACAGCCTGGCAGGTGAGCCAGGTTTCCTTTTTCTTATCTTCTGGGTTAAACATTTAATCTCCCTGAGACAACAGCTTCAGTTTGTCATTAATCCTGTTTGCACTGAAAGCCTGTTTCCTTTCAGTTTTCATAAAAAAAATAATCCCACTGTTTGCTAAGGATACCTGTGTGTGAGTGTGTCTGTTCTGATTTCAGCTTGTCCAGTTAAACTGGCTCATTCTGACATTTGACAAAATGTTTTCTATGGTGAAAGCACAGATAAACGGAGGTAACAGAGATAAACAGGTCTAGTGCAAGCTGAAGTAGCATAAACTTATAAATAAATTCAGTCAAATGAGTGTAACGTAATGAAATCCACCTGAAGCTTTAATGCAGTTTAGGTAATTGCTTTTTGATATTTTCTCCAAATAATTTCAAACTGCCAAAGATTGTTGTGTTTACACAACAAATGAAGCTGTGAAGGTGTACTATGGCTCAGTGGTTAGCACCGATGCCTCACAGTCCTGGGTTTGATCCCTGGTTCAGACCTGGGGTCTTTCTGTTTGGGTGTGCATGTTCTCCTCATTGTGGGTTTTATCCGGGTCCTCCGGCTTCCCCCACAACACAAAAACATGTACAACAGGTTGCCTTCAGGCCGCCTTGAAAAAGAGACCTGTGATCTCAGTGGGATTTTCCTGGTTAAATAATGCTAAAACTAGATAATAAAACTTTTCTTATGCTTGCTTTGGCATCAGCTTACAGGATTATTTTTCTAGTTTTTGTCCTAACATGTATTTCTATCTAGAGGTCAGCCAATAAAAGTTTTCTATAGCTGTTGTCGAAGCTGCTGGCTGATATACAACACTGATTTTTTTATTTTATTTGACAAAATGTATTTTGTATTTAAGAAAATGTAACAATAATGCATCTGTTATCATTGTTTGTAGTACTTGATTTGACACTTTAAAAGCTGAACACTTAAATAAAACAATCTTAATCTGAAGCTTAAATGATGACAAGTGTATTAGGATATTTGAATAATTTAAGTCTCAACTACTGTAAAACTCTGCTAGTACAGTGGAAACTGAATGCATTTCTTCAGCTTGATCCCTGTAATCCAAACTGGATAGATTATTAATTTATTTAGCAGTACATTAATTCTAATTGATCATTTATATTACTTGAAAAATAGTTCCTGATCCTGAGTTTTGTAGTAAAAAACAAAAAAAGATTACCTTCTTGATATTTCCATTGCATAGTTAAAATGCTTAAAGGTTGGGGTTAAGTCTAACCCAACCATGGTGTAGCTTAACTTCATCATCACATATGAGTGGTAGAACATCACAGTTAACTCAGTAACATCACATATGAGTGGTAGAACATCAGGATTAACTCAATAACATCACATATGAGTGGTAGAACATCACAGTTAACTCATTAATTCACTCATCTCTGTTGTTTTTTGTGTGACTTGATCAAACTGATGCAGGAGCTATATTTGATAGCCTCTTGGGTTTCTGAACATTGAGCGTCGATACAGTATGTAATGATTGGCAGTGTATTGTGATGTGTATTGATTGGCAGTGTATTGTGATGTGTATTGATTGGCAGTGTATTGTGATGT
>NW_013953119.1:110771-114649 GCF_001266775.1 Austrofundulus limnaeus
TTGTGATGTGTATTGATTGGTAGTGTATTGTGATGTGTATTGATTGGCAGTGTATTGTGATGTGTATTGATTGGCAGTTTATTGTGATGTTTATTGATTGGCAGTTTATTGTGATGTGTATTGATTGGTAGTGTATTGTGATGTGTATTGATTGGCAGTGTATTGTGATGTGTATTGATTGGCAGTTTATGACATATTGTTGACTCATGGAAGCTCTTAAAGTTTCTCTGTGTATTGATTGTTGCATTTCTCCAGTTTAATTGTCTGTGATAAATGAATTTGATCATCCTGGGCTTGTTTACCTCTGAAGTTACAACTTCAGTAGAGTTAGTGGAAGTGCCCTTGCAATCCAGCCTCAGCAGTAAATAATGTGTGGTTTTCCTGTCCAGTTGATAAGATTTAGGTCAGTAATGGCATTGAAAGGAGAAAGGTTGTGTGAAAGTGGTGAAAAAGCAGTCCTGTCCTTGAAGCTCATGGTGTCAGTGCAGACAGTCAGCAGAGCGTCTGCAACATGTTTTCTCATCAGGCCTGGGCTGCCTCTCGCCCAGCCCCTGGTGTTTCTACTAAGTGGAGTGTGTTAGTGAGCAGCTGTTAGAGTTCCCATCAGAGCACATCAGAGAGCAGGAATGGATTTAAGTCACAGACGTCTCAGACATCAATATGAAATGATGTATGGGTCAGCTCTCTGCTCCATTTCTCCTAGTAATGTTCAGAGGGACCCTCTGAGGGCTGGGCTGACCTCTCTGAAATAGATACCCTCAGCTGTGCAGTGCATTAGCTTCACATTTTTAATCATTACAAGAACTGACTGTAGTTTCTTTATCTACAACTATTTGCCATAATTGAAAATGATATAGAACAGAAATTACAACATTAACCTGTTGCCAAACAATGATATGCTAACTGTATTTCTGACCTTTTTTTAAAATTAGCTTTTTGATTCTGTTTAAATTAGATCAACTTTCAAGCTTTTTCAATGCACCAGCACTCTTGTGTTAGAAAGTTTGGAAAATATTAGTTGGCAGTTTCTCATAAATTCCTCTAAGTTGTGTCTCCTTGTTGCATTCTATAGTTGCAGCCTGTTTAAACGAAGTTATGGCAGGAATGTGGCATTGCATGAGAAAAGGTCATCATTCTCGTGGCCTGTCATGATTTTCCACAGTTCTTAGTCAAGGCTGCCAAGATGTGGACATACTTTCCCACACACTGCACCATACCCTGTTTTTATAAGTTAAAAGTGGATGTTTGCTGGAAGCTTAACCTTTGTTTACTCTTGTTTCATTGTCACATTACTAATGATGCTTTAAAAGACTTCAACTCATTGTCTATTTTTTCTACTAATCTAAAGATACATCTATTATTTGTATCAGAAACCAAAAACTTGCCTAATAAGGAACAAATCATTGGTAATCACTGCCAATACAGCATTTTTGTCTTGTTTTGAAGTAGGGTTGGGCATTATTGGCAAAAATAATTAATCACGATTAATTGTGGTATTTAGCCGATAACGATTACATTGACGATTAATCCCCTGGACACCCTTATGTCCTGGTCACATGACTAATGTAGTGGGAAAGATTTGCTCTTCATGAAAATCTGTTCCAAATTGTCAAAATTACAGACTTCAGATTGTACATCAAATTTTAAATTGTGTTGACGGATAAATAAATTACAGAACTTTTTTTAATGTTCATCATATTTGAAGCAGAGGAGCAGTGAGCGGACTCTGTCTGGTGGCATTAATCATTTTAATCATCAAGAGCCAAAGAATAACCAATTAATGTTTTTCTGACGATTTATTGCACACGATACGTTTATGCCCAACCCTACACGTCAGTAACAGTGATAGTACACCATTAACACCACCAGTAGGGAGTTCACCTTCTTTCAGGTAAACAATAACATTGACAGGAACAACAGTGTCTTGTTGTGTTAGTGTATATTATTAACGTCTCTAGTCCATATAATTTGTTGATCTTACTTTAGCACTAAGCTAACAGGCTTAGATTAACTGGTAAAAGTGGTACTGATATGTGATAATAGTAGGGGTAATGAGTGCTGATATAGTGCTCTACTATTAGTACAGTGTTGTATTATTGTGTTGTTTTATATATTAACAGTGTTTGAATGCACATATAAGATGTCTGACATCAGGTTTGAGGATGTATTTAAATCCATTGTTGTAACTCAAGTTGTTCTGCTCTATGATGCTAAAGTCATTAGCTTCCTGCTCAGCAACAGAAGCTGATAGGTCCTCACCACAATGGACATCTCTGTGTAGTTCTTGATAGTAATCTGATATATCATACTACACATAAAAACTCATTACATAATATGCTGTGTCACACTTTGTGGATTTGAGTGAGATCTTAAAACAGTGTCACAGACATGTTGGAGGAGCAGCAGATGAATGAGACATGGCTTCACTACACAGCTTAATGAACTCAGTACAGATGGAAGAAAGGATCTTGGGTTCCTGCCTGTTTGTATTTCAGTAAAAATACATCTATTCTCTGATTAAACCTGGCCTTTGTCAATGAAAACATACCATTATCAATATAACTTTGAAAGTCATGCCTTTTTAAATGTTGTCATTCCTGTTTCAGTGTAATGGCTTTCATCTGAATGGACGTAAAGGATTAATGATCCCAGCAATGCAAGTACCAGAAAAGACAGGGTGCAGGATTAGCTTCAGAACATCAGCTGTGTAGAGCTGGATTAACACTGTTTTAGTTGTTAACGGTTGGTTGGAGATTTACGCTCATGGACTCAGAGACATGGTGTTTAGTTGAAAGCTCTTCTCTAACAGGATATGCTTTGAGACGTTTTACAGTATCTGATGAATTACAATAATTTTAGAAAATACACAAATCTTGGTAAATTCTATAAAACTGTAGATAAAAGATGAGATGAAAGTAGGCAGCAGAATGAAAGGGACTGTCTTATAACAAGCTCATGACTTCACATGACTTCATATCATCTGCTTTTATTGGCTGCTGTTTGTCCAAACACTTTGAAGCTGATCTGATCTGAGCTCTCACTTGTTTTAACGTTGTCAGTCTAGTCTAGGCCCACTCTGTCAACAGACTGGTGCTTCAGCTGTTCAGCCCCTGCCTGTGCAGCTTATGCTTTGTAAACAGAAAGACAATTCAAACTTAATGAAAGCTGATATTTAAGTTGGGATGAAAGAAATTGGACATTATCATGGCTTTTGCATCAGGTTGGAATCGGCTTGCAAACAAACATCTTTGTTATATATTTCTTTATAATTTCACAGGACTTTTATATGAGAACTAGCAGACCTTTGTTTCAATTATTTGTTCGTGAAAAAGTGAATTGTCCCAGTTTGCTGTAGTTTTCCACAGTGGAGGAGATTTTGAAGACAGCATGAAGTTAAAATGCACAGCAGACCTTTGTATTCCTCAGAGTTAGCTCCATGCTCTGTGCGTGTTGAAATGACACTAAACCACATTATTTTGGTCATATGTGGTTAGAAGTAGTACTGTTGTACCTTCTGCAGTACTGATGTATTTTTACGTGTGGTTTATAAAACCCATCAATATCATGACAATATATTTACATTCTCTAGCACACAAAGCATTACGAGTGAGTCCACATCATTAACACATTAACACACAGGTGCACATGAAGTGAAAGGCTAATGTTGTCGATGATTTCAGGCTGTTTTAGCACTGCTCACATCCAGTGATGAGACCAGTGTGCACCGTCCTCACATCCAGTGATGAGACCAGTGTGCACCGTCCTCACATCCAGTGATGAGACCAGTGTGCACCATCCTCACATCCAGTGATGAGACCAGTGTGCACCGTCCTCACATCCAGTGATGAGACCAGTGTGCACCATCCTCACATCCAGTG
>NW_013953119.1:116238-123209 GCF_001266775.1 Austrofundulus limnaeus
AGTGTGCACCGTCCTCACATCCAGTGATTAGACCAGTGTGCACCATCCTCACATCCAGTGATTAGACCAGTGTGCACCATCCTCACATCCAGTGATGAGACCAGTGTGCACCGTCCTCACATCCAGTGATTAGACCAGTGTGCACCATCCTCCACAGGAACATGTTCTTCCATCCAGCATGAATGTTGCTTCAGTACCAGACTAACAGCTGATCTGCGTCCACACTGATAGAAAATGGACTCAGTGGTAAAATGGTAGTCTCTGGAAGCTACTTGAATAATGTAATAAAATTTAATATCCATCACAACAGTGTTTTTAACAATGCACAAGAAAACAGTTTTTAATAAACTCAGAAGCAAAACAAGCCTATTTTACCATTTGAACAGAAAATGCAAGCAGGCGGTAAAGACACACAGAGACACACAATCAGCCTGAAGTGTGGAATCAACACAAAGCACTGCTACATTCAGCTGGTTCTTTTTTAATGACAGAAACTTCAAATGTTTATTCAAATGGTTGATGTCATCTTTGTTTGCTGAGTTTGTATTTATTTGTTTCTATCCCTCTGCAGCAGTTTTTTATCATTTCAGATCTTTGCTGCTCTTTGTTAAGCTCTCCATGCTAATTTTAAGGGTTAATTTACCAAGTTTAAAGACTCCTTAACAGTTGCACGTTGAATTTTTTCAATATTTATTTAGTTATTTATTCAAGTTGCTGTGTTGCATTTGACTGGAAGTTTTAGTGAGTATGATGACTAAGAATACTTTAACACTTACTTTAATTGAGCAATATCTCTGCTGCTGCTGTTGCAGAGCAGCACATTTCACACTATCATTAAAGTAAAAGGTGTAACTACTTCTTGTTTGAACTAATAAATGCTGCCATCTTTAATGGTACAGCAGCACTAATGAAGACAAATGGTTTGTAGATGGAGGGAGAACCTTTATAGTTTTGTTTCTAAAGGCCTCTGGGTTGTTACCTGATAGAAACTGTCCATTTCAAACAAAGCACACGTGTTTAAAGATGCTTTGAACTGAAGGTTCCATCAGCTTGAACCATGTCTTACACTGTGCACGTCATCAACAGCTTGTTACTCCTGCAACATACAGATGGATTTGAAAGAATCATTCGCTTTGTGCCATTAAAAGTCTAGTTTCAAAGCAGCGTGTCTTTGACTGTTTGGCTGATGTGAGTGTGAGGCACACTACACACCTGTCATGTTGTGACTGCTCCACTTCCAACTGCCCCCCCCCCCCCCCCCCCCCCCCCCCCCCACACACACACACACACACAAACACACACTTTACAGTGTTATCTCAGCTGTGTTTACAGGCCAGTTCTGTTAAACTTAAAAGGCAGGGTGAGTGTGTTCCTCTGCACCTTTGACACCTGTCAGAACTTCAGATCATTTAAAGCTCCTTTATCTACTGGAAAAAGTGTTTTCTTAACAAAATAAAACATACTAGAAATGTATTTTTTTCTCAAACTTTTGTTTTTTTTTCTTTAGAAAAGGTTTAAAACAAAGCCACAGTGATCTGCAGGCAGGAAGAAATATTGTTTCTGCTGCATTATGTATGAACATGATGATGGAATAGATTATTTATTTCTGTAATACACAGAGTATTTAGTACCAGGCCTTTTCCCAGCTCATACTCCACTCTTATTGACTGCTGTTAAGCATTAGCAACCTAGTTTTGCCCAATCCCTGACAAATACAGTATGCCATCACAAATACAGTATGCCATCATTATGCATGGAAACAACACAATTTGGTGTTAACATGTGGTATCTAGTAATAGATGGTAATTGTTCTTCACCTGACAGTATTTCTCTTTCTTTAAAACTAGCTTGCCTTGTTACTTTTCTCCAGTGAAATGACAACAATCAGTCACCAGTAGTTTGAGCTTTGGTTGAACATAATTAAAAACTGTTGAAACAGTTGAATTGGTTTTACATTTGTCCAACCAAAGAATGATACATTTTCTCTGCACCGTATGGGAAAGAAAAGAGAAAACAATAATTGTTTTTAATTTAGCCACCAAACCTAATATTGTTTGCTGGTTAATATGTATTTTACATATTGCTCAAAGAAGTTGTAGAAAGACCACCAGTTGACAAACAGTGTAGTCATCCATCAACTTCACCTGCAGCAGTTTAGTTTGACCACCTGACCACAGAGATTTGTAATGAAGATGGACAGCTGTGGAAAATGAGTGTCTCCAACCAGGCCAGAACACAGATGTGTCATGTTGTGGTGATGTCATCATGATGACAGTTGAGCAGTGTCATGTTATGGTGATGTTGTCATGATGACAGTGAAGCTGTGTCATGTTGAGGTGATGTCATCATGACGACAGTCGAGCTGTGTCATGTTGTGGTGATGTCATCATGATGACAGTCGAGCTGTGTCATGTTTAGATGATGTCATCATGATGACAGTCGAGCTGTGTCATGTTGTGGTGATGTCATCATGATGACAGTCGAGCTGTGTCATGTTGAGATGATGTCATCATGATGACAGTCAAGCTGTGTCATGTTGAGACGATGTCATCATGATGACAGTCAAGCTGTGTCATGTTGTGGTGATGTCGTCATGATGACAGTCGAGCTGTGTCATGTTGTGGTGATGTCATGATGAGTCATGTTGAGATGATGTCATCATGATGACAGTCAAACTGTGTCATGTTGTGGTGATGTCATCATGATGAGTCGAGCTGTGTCATGTTGTGGTGATGTCGTCATGATGACAGTCGAGCTGTGTCATGTTGTGGTGATGTCATGATGAGAGTCGAGCTGTGTCATGTTGAGATGATGTCATCATGATGACAGTCAAACTGTGTCATGTTGTGGTGATGTCATCATGATGAGTCGAGCTGTGTCGTGTTGAGACGATGTCATCATGATGACAGTCAAGTTGTGTCATGTTGAGATGATGTCATCATGATGGCAGTCGAGCTGTGTCATGATGTGGTGATGTCATCATGATGAGAGTCGAGCTGTGTCATGTTGTGATGTCATCATGATGACAGTCAAGTTGTGTCATGTTGAGATGATGTCATCATGATGGCAGTCAAGCTGTGTCATGTTGTGATGATGTCATCATGATGACTGTCAAGTTGTGTCATGTTGAGATGATGTCATCTTGATGACAGTCAAGTTGTGTCATGTTGTGGTGATGTCATCATGATGACAGTCGAGCTGTGTCATTTTGTGGTGATGTCATCATGATGGCAGTCGAGCTGTGTCATGTTGTGATGATGTCATCATGATGAGAGTCGAGCTGTGTCATGTTGAGATGATGTCATCATGATGACAATCAAGCTGTGTCATGTTGTGGTGATGTCATCATGATGACAGTCAAGCTGTATCATGTTGTGGTGATGTCATCATGATGACAGTCAAGCTGTGTCATGTTGTGGTGATGTCATCATGATGACAGTCGAGCTGTGTCATGTTGTGGTGATGTCATCATGACGACAGTCGAGCTATGTCATGTTGTGGTGATGTCATCATGATGACAGTCGAGTTGTGTCATGTTGTGGTGATGTCATCATGATGACAGTCGAGCTGTGTCATGTTGTGAGTTACGATTAAAACAGAGATTACCCTTCAGGTGTAAATAGGACCATTTGCTACAGGTCTAGCAGAGATCTTTGAGTGGTTGTGGGATCAATCCCCCGTCCAATCCCTGTTAGTTTTGTGTCCTTGGGCAAGGCACTTCACCCGCCTTGACTGCTGGTGGTGGTCAGAGGGTCCCGTGGAGCCGGTGCATGGCAGCCCCACCTCTGCCAGTGTGCCCCAGGGCAGCTGTGGCACACTGTCTCCAAACTTCACTTAATGTCTAAAATGTCTCCAAACTTATATTAATGTCTAAAATGTCTCCAAACTTCAATTAATGTCTAAAATGTCTCCAAACTTCACTTAATGTCTAAAATGTCTCCAAACTTCAATTAATGTCTAAAATGTCTCCAAACTTCTATTAATGTCTAAAATGTCTCCAAACTTCAATTATTGTCTAAAATGTCTCCAAACTTCAATTATTGTCTAAAATGTCTCCAAACTTCTATTAATGTCTAAAATGTCTCCAAACTTCACTTAATGTCTAAAATGTCTCCAAACTTCTATTAATGTCTAAAATGTCTCCAAACTTCACTTAATGCATAATTTAAGTTGGTTTTTAGTTTGAGATCTTCATATTAATATTGTAATGTTATACAACAGCATTAAAAGCCAATTATCTAACCAATTTATGTCATTAGTCTACATTATTAAATTTAAAATTCTAATTCTAATTCAAACAGAACAGCCTCTTGTCAACATAATTATAGAGTGTGATTTATTTTCATCTCTAAATGTCTTCAAACTAATGAAATGTAAATTTGACTGCTTGTAAAATAAACCACAGGTCTCGACCACTCGTGAATTTTGTTCGTATCTGTAGAAAATCTTAGAATACAAAAGCTTGGTGAATGATAAGTTCTCCTAAAAACTCTTACGCACAAACTTAAGAACAAATCTGTTTGTACCAATGGTTCTTACATGAGGCCCATTGTTTTTATCATTAGTTTATTACAAATGTATTTTTTGTCAACAGTGAATTGTTTTGAGGACATTGACCAAATGAAGTGTCTCAGTTATTTTCTTGAAAATAAATCACTGCTGACAGACTAAAGTATGTTTTTGTGTGAGCAGGGAATTTAAATTTTACTCAGGATTAAGATGTCAAACATGAAGATGGTTGAACTCATGCTGGATTCTACTCTTGAACCTTTGACAGAAATCTGAACTTTTCTGCCTCTCAAGAGATAATAATCTTTGGAAAATGTTTTAAACTTTTTTTTGTTACTCCTCATAAATGCAAATTTATGATAGTTTCCCTGCAGTATCACAAGTTAATAACTTTCAGCTGTAGATTGATGGTGTTTTCCCTTTTGTTGGAAACCATTTGTTTCCTTCTGCCAGAGGGCCAGCAGAGCCACATAGTTCTTGTGTTGCCAAAATAAAATTGGCTTTATAGAGCTCTATCAGGGTGCTGGACAGAAAGTGAAAACTATTTTTGGAGGTAAAAGTAGGACAGAGTTTAAAATTGACCAGAATGAGATCTCATTTAGTTTAGTGTCAGTGTGAAACCAAAATGTTGGAATAAATTGGGGCTGTGGATTCACTGCAGGAGGTTTTTATTTATTTTTGCCATGACAGAATTTGGAACAGTGGAGTGCTCCTTTAAAGGTGAACCCAGAGCTGTTCGGAGTTTGAGCCAGAAGAAAAATCTTTTATAAATTGCAACAGATGTAAAATTCTCTCCTTATGATGAAAGAAGAGATTTCAACTTCCAAACTAGATACGAGTTCAGTGCTGCAACAACGATTCAATAAAATCTAAAAAAATCTGTTATTAAAGTGTAGCCAACACATCTCACTGTCAGTTAGCTGTATCAGGTGATTTATGCATTTATGCCTTGTAAAAGTAGTTTGGTGAGGCACAGGGAGGCACAGGGTGATGATACAACAGCTCAAACATGAGCATGTTGGAGTCATCAGTAGCTATGTTTACATGCACAAAATGTTTTAATCTGATTTAAATATATTCAGATTAAATAATCTGAATGTACTGTTTACATGGACATCCGATCATGAAAAGTGTTTACATGTACCGCAGTTTTATTCAGAATAAAAGTCCAGACATGTGCAGTGTTGTAAACGTTCAGCTCTACTTCCTGTTACAAACGAAAACAAAGCTCCTCTGTGCCTCAGGACGACCCGTGTCAGCTTTTAATAACAGTAGAGACGTCGTTACTCCTCGGTTGAGCTGCAGATGAAGCAATACGTGCTTTTTATTTTTATTTTTTGTGAAGCAATGTCTGCTGTTTGTTTAACAGAGTGAGGAGGAAAAGTTCTGCACGGTGCAGCGCAGCTGGAGCGCTGCTGTCCCACCGGGTGAATGAAAGTCAGCAGACATGCACACAGGTCAGTTTTCTACAATCAGAATAAGATGATCAGATTAAGTGTTYMCATGAACCTCATTCAGATTATCAATCGGCATAACCCACCCTTTTCATTTGGATTAAAAATTCATTCGGATCGAGCTCAATCAGATCATAATAATCAGAACGGACTGTTTACATGACACATTTTTATTCAGAACGGCTGTTTAATCCGATTACTTTTGTCCATGTAAACGTAGCTAGTGAGGATGGAGGAGCTCACAGCAGGGGAAGACACTGGATTTTTCCAAACGGAGCTGGGCTCAGGCTGGTGTTAGCTTCTTAGCTGGGTGTGTTACTTTTTAATTTCAGTTCAAGTAGATTCAGCCAATGAAGCTAATGTTTAAATGTGCTTTATAAATCAATCTAACTCACACACAGTGATGGTAATAATTTTAGTATGCTGATATGAGTAAAGACTTCACTGTGTGTTTGCTTGTTGTTTGGACTACTTATTTGTCATAGCCTACTACTGCAAATAAAACAAAGCATTGATTGAGTTACTGTAAATGATGATATTGTACAAATACTGCAGTGTCTTTCTCATTCCAGTAAAATAACAGCAAACAGTGAAATGCTTCATGATGAAAGACATCATGTTCACCACAGCAAGCAGCTGTCTGGATGGAAAATATTCTTAACCTGTCCTCAGTGACACCAGTCCTCTGTCTGTGCTTTCACTACTATAGTGCACACTGTGATTCCAGGTCACTACTGTAGTCCACACTGTGATTCCAGGTCACTACTATAGTGCACACTGTGATTCCAGGTCACTACTATGTTGCACACTGTGATTCCAGGTCACTACTACAGTCCACACTGTGATTCCAGGTCACTACTATGTTGCACACTGTGATTCCAGGTCACTACTATGTTGCACACTGTGATTCCAGGTCACTACTACAATCCACACTGTGATTCCAGGTCACTACTATGTTGCACACTGTGATTCCAGGTCACTACTATAGTGCACACTGTGATTCCAGGT
>NW_013953119.1:124532-126756 GCF_001266775.1 Austrofundulus limnaeus
CACACTGTGATTCCAGGTCACTACTATAGTCCACACTGATTCCAGGTCACTACTATAGTGCACACTGTGATTCCAGGTCACTACTATAGTGCACACTGTGATTCCAGGTTACACACAGAGATAGGCTTTTCGAGCTCAGGAAGAGAAAATATGAAGAGACTTTAGTGGATATGGCATATATTTGTATATATGTTTGTGTACATTTAGTTCTTTGACAGACCTTTATGTATTACTATTAATTATTATAGTAACACAATACTCAAACTGCTACCTGTTTTTGTGTAATTTGGTGTGGCAGTCCAAATGTTCTGTTTTGAAATAAAGAGATCAATTCTTTTTGGATTCATCAAATCAAAACAAATAAGCAATAGATGAGTAGATTATTAAAATAATGATTGCAGTCCTAGTTGAGTTTGTTGTGTAGCACATGTTACTTTATGCAGCTTTCAACTAGATTACTGCACTACTGCTGTGATAATAATTTGAACCTGAAGTAGCTGCTCAGGTAAATGTGAGCAGGTTTCATTCTTTCCTCTGCTCGGTGGAAGCTCTTCCTTCTTCCTGTATTTGTCAGCCTCTGCACTTCAGCCCACACTATCTTCCAAATTAAAGACGTAAAAAAGAAAAAGTGCTGAAAAGATGAATGAAAATGTGTTTCTCTGAACTGTTTGACTACATGAAATAATGGGGGTGATGTCAGCTGCCACTGGTTGCACACATCAGCTGCCTGTTTCTTTAAGTACAGACAAAGTTCAGTGAAAAGTCTCAGTGCTAGGATGGCTCAGCCTTTTTTATATTTTTAAATATTGTTTTCACTTCCTGTTCCCCCAAAATGTTGTCAACAAATAATATTTTACCTGTTGTGAAATAGTTTTTTGATCAGCCTTGGTTTAGATAATAAACACAGTGACTAGATGTGACCTTCATTTTATACTGATTCATGTAAACTAGTTAACGCACCTTTACACCACTAACGGTTCAAATAGTTTTTACATGAACCACAAAGACATTTTGAATATTTATCACAATACAGTATATTTTTTATTTGTGAGAATTCTCTGTGAGGATCATTTCCACCCTTAGATAATGTTGTTTAAAGCAGCTGCAGTCATTAAAGTTCTGCAGCAGTTCTTTTTAACCAGTATAAAGTCAGTTTCACAGAGCGCCATGACAGTGGGCGGGGCTTTTTGAAAGGATCAGAATAGTCTAAAGGCTAAAACGTGCAGCCGTCCATGCTGCATTATAAAAAAGCTGAAAGCCCGTCATGTTCCAGTGTGAAACCTGAAGCCTTCAGCACCTGATCCAGGGATCCGGCTGCGTCCTGTCGCTGCATGTTTCTGACGAGCTCAGCTGTTTCTGGAATGCAGGGCTGAAGAGTTGGGATGTTTCTCAGCAGGATGCCACGGACAGACAAAGTGCAACTTAGCATGTCTGCTGAGGGCTTTCCTGGTTTCTTTTTACAAAACCAAATGCACATACCCTGAAAGGTTTTAATATTCCAGGCAGATAAAGAAATGAATGAAAGATAGAAATTTCAGGAGCTTAATATAAGAACTTCAGGTAAAATGATGCTTATTATTTTACTCTATCCTAAATGTCACAAACTTTAAAAACTGGATTACTTTATTAAATCCTGCAAACTAAGATTTTTGTTCAGTTATAATTGGATAGAGACCATTTATTACAGGCTCAGGAAATTATCTTTCTTTTTAAGATTATACTCTTTAGTCAGCACACATACTTCTATCTACTGCAAGTAAAACACTGAATATTTCTAATTCTGTCCCACAAAACTCATAAAAAGTAAATTAATTAAAGGTCCAGCATTCAGTGCTAGTCTTTCTGTCTTTCATGTCAGAGTTATAAACTCAGATCATCCTCTGTTGACTAACTATCATGTGGCTGTTTTGGTCCATTCTTTCAGGGTCACTGGTGTCCATATCCAGCAGTCCCAGTGTGAGGGGCGGGGTCCACCCTGGACAGGTCTCAGTCCATCACAGGGACACATGGAGACAAACAATATTCACATTAGCTGTGTTTTTATTACAAATGTGCACAAAACTTTGTTAATATTCTATTAATGTTGAAAAAACACAGTTTCTCAACTGCAGTGTTTCCATTAAGTAATAAATGTTATTAAAGTCACGTGAATACGTTTGTTCTCATGATAAGTCATTACAAACATGGCGGCGATGGATGTAAACACATAGCATGTTGCTACCAC
>NW_013953119.1:127007-128747 GCF_001266775.1 Austrofundulus limnaeus
ATTTTATACTACTTCTGTGATATTACTACTACTTCTACTTCCTGTTATCTTCTTCATCATCGTCTTTTTCACCAGTAGAAACAGACGGTTGTTGATCACGTGACTCCTGTGATGTGAAAAAACTGTTTCCATTGAGCAAATTTATTTTAGAAATTGTAATTTGCACATTTTCATGGTCAATGGAAACACAGTGTCTCACAGTTAGGGACAGCAGTTACCAACTAACCTGGCAGTGGAGCAGAATATTTTCTGTATTTGACCGTTTTATTTCTTTACATGGTGATGGAAAAATCTGAAGGCCGTCCATTATTTTGACAGACTGTAATTAACCCCCCTGACCTAAATAATCCAGCAGATCTGTGGCATCATCACATTCACACAGACATCTTCAGTTTAACACACAGAGCAGGTCTACATGAAGGAGCTGTCTTATTTAATCTAAAATAAATAAAAACGTCCATCTGATCATCATCTCTGATCCAGACACCAAACTGAAAGCATCAGGAGCTGACAGAGCAGTGAAGAGTTAAAGGACAGGATTGGAGGGTCTGTGAGGTGCAGCTGAAACAGTGCTGCAGAGTGAGTGCGCTGCAGGATCTCCTCCTGCTATAGCAGCTGCTGGATTCTGCACTTTGACTGGAGAAATGTTTTCTGATTTTACAACTTTGGCTGAAGTGTTTGTTATTCTAACAGAGTGTGGGTTTAATCTGCAGAACCACTGGTGCTGCAGATGTAGGCTCACTGTGCAGAACTGGAGATTTTCACTACACTCTAAAAATGAAATGTTGGATTTACTTAACCATGTTATGTTACCTGGTTCCACTTAACTGAGTTGAGTAAATTCAAACATACTCATGTTCTTTGGCTAAAAAACTGGTATATTGCTTTGAATTTACTCAACGCAGTTAAGTGGAACCAGGTAACATAACATGGTTAAGTAAATCCAACATTTCATATTTTACAGTGTAGAGTTTTTTAATTATTAGACTTTTTATTGTATAAATCAAACCCATACTCATTTTCTGTTTTTATTTAATAATATTTTAACACAGTGGCAGCATGACTGACTGCATCTCTGCCTTCCCCTCTCCTCTCCTCCTCCAGCAGGGGAGTCAGACAGAAATAAGGAGGTCTTATCTTATGTTACAAACTGCAGCCACTAAATAACGGTTTTAGATTTTTTTTTACTTTTCATAAGGTAACTGAGTCAAAAGTGGGACAGTGTGTGTGAGTCATTGGGCCTCATGCAAGAACCGTTGGTACTCACAGATTTGTTCTTAAGTTGTGCGTACGAGTGATTTAGGAGAATTTGTGACATTCACCAATGTTTTCATATTCTAAGATTATTGAATCTGACGTGACATGTTCGTACGAACCCTTTGTACGAACAAAAGTAAGAGAAATTTAGGAGAAGAATACGAACATGTTCTTGCATGAGGCCCATTGGGAGCATTGGGCCTGGTGTGGGTCAGATGTGCTGTCTTTCAGCACCATGTGGTCTGTAGTCTGAGGTGAACTGATGAGATTATCTCCAATAAAATCCTGCAAATACAGCTTCTGAGGCAGAACTGCAAAACCAACATGACGACATGACATGTCAACATGTCAACATGACAACATGACAGCATGTCAACATGTCAACATGACAACATGTCAACATGTCAACATGACAACATGTCAACATGTCAACATGACAACATGTCAACATGTCAACTGTCAATATGATAGCATGTCAACATG
>NW_013953119.1:133238-141987 GCF_001266775.1 Austrofundulus limnaeus
CACACACACACACACACACACACACACACACACACACACACACACACCTGAGTAACAGTATATTTTGCTGTCAGTAAAGAGGAAACTGTGATGGACTTGCGACCTGTCCAGGGTGTACCCCGCCCCTCACCGTGACTGCTGTATATGGGCACCAGTGACCCACGTGACCCTGAAAAGGAAGAAGCGTGTACAGAAAATGGATGGATGGATAAAGAGGAAACTGAATAATGTTTTTTACACATTATTTAAGGTTTTGTTTTATTTGCCAACGTTCTCAAACTGAAGTGAACCTGTGAGCTGAAAGAACAGCAACATGAAGTTCTGCTATTAAAAGCTGTCTTTTTACAACCAGGAGCTGACTTTATAATGAGCAGTTATATTGTTGGAGAATCTTACAGTTTACATGTGAAAGGGATAATTTGGGACTGATGTGATAAAAACAGAAGAAAGCTGTAAAGCTCTGTAGAAACACCTCTCCTCACTGTTCCACTGACTCTCTGTACATTAAAATTGTTCTGATGTATTTTACCATCCTGCTGTGTCTTGTGAGGACTCACTATTTACATCTGTATTATTTATAATGAGGGTTGACAGTTTCTGCTGAAAAAAGTTTTTATTATCAGGTGAGAGTCAGAAACAGATCAGCTTCATAAATTTCACATAAATTTATTCAGTAAGGCTTTTATTTCAGGTGCTTTTTTATTGCAAACTTAGCATTTTTGTTGGGATGAGCTCAACGTAAACATGCAGCACCTCAGGCTACAGGATGGATCCAGACTAGATTAAAGCAGTTCTTTACAGTTGGTGTATACAATAAATGTGCAGCGATGCCTCAGGACATGCTGCTGTTGTGTCTCTGCTCTGACACAACAAACCACAGCAGCAGTTTGTCTGTAGCGGCCCACAGGGCGTGTGTGAAACTTTGAACCACTGAAAACATGGATACTAGTGACTGTACACACTTCTGAATGTCCTAGGAGCTACAGTTACTGCAGTGAGGGGCCGAACATCCAGGAATTAAAATAATTATGTAAATAAACTAAGTTTTACAAAGATCTGTTACCTTTTGAAATGGTTTATTTTGATGTGTTTTATCATGAATACAACATACAGAACAATATAAAAGTTGTGAGAGTTAAACAACAAAAACAAAAAGAATGCATTATGCCTCATATTTGACACAAATATTATTTTAACATTTCAAATTTTTAAACTGATTGTATTTTCACTTAAATAGTTTGAACGGAGGAATAAACGGTTCCTGTCTTTGTCCCCTAACCCTCAGAAGACCTCCCTCAAAACACACATTTTATTTTCTTAAATCAAGATAATAAACTAAATAATAATATTCTTTATATTTTCATTTATATTTTCTTTTAACTAAAAGTTATCATTTTATAAATCAAAGTTACATAATGAAAAGAATGACAATCTTCTTGCATTATAATTAAGAAAAAAGAAAAACACAAAAGGAAATTGTTCCAATGTTTATTTGTTTTAAACAAATCCTTGTTTTAATCAACTGTTATTTGACAGTTATGTGATTACATGTTTTTCTGTTTTATTTTTCTTTAACTAAATTGATCACTATGATTTAGTTCACTATGTTTTATTATAATATATTTGGATATTTGTGCTTGAATCATAGATAAATAAGTTTTATTTTAGTTAAAATAATTCACTTCTTTTTCATTAAACCTAGTTCTTGTCGTTTAGTGTTAATTCTGCTCAGTGATGGAACACAACATGGTGTGACCTTGTTTTCCTGTGCAGATGTTTTAACAGACTTGTAGCAGTGCCTAACCAAAGGTCGAGGCCACGCCCCTTAGTCTTCTTCTTCCTGTTAGAAACTAACCCTGAAACAGAGCTCCACACAGAAGACACCATCTTCATCCAACTATTTGACCTCCTCAGGAAAATCAGGGTTGGCCAATCAGATCTGACTCTGTGTTAATGAACAGATCTTTTGCCTCGACTCATGATATCTTCAGTCGTGACCAAAATAACCAGCTTTGAAGCTCCATTAAGTTTTCTTTTAAAACTTCTCATGAAGAAGTCTTTTATTTTGAAGAGACGACTGAATGGGATCTGAAGCAGATATTTTTCAGAGATGCTGAAAAGTCCAAACACTGGAAGTTTTACTGGAAGTAAAGACCCTGACCCTCCTGATCAGTGCATTTCAAACTGATCCAGACTCAGACAGACAGAGACCGGTCCATCCACAGAACCTGGCTGTGGTTCAGTGCAGTAAGGAAGGTTCAGACCTCTGAGCAGCCTCTCCACAGGCTACCTGTCCAGGACCAGCCTCAGCTGGGCCTCTGCACCTCAGACATCAGTAACAGGCTTTAAGGACCAACATGCTCATATTTTAAACAGACGAGCCTTCAGATTTCAACTCTACAGAACCTGTAGTGCAGCATTAAGCCTGGCAGCAGTCAGTTACCCTCTAACTGACCGAAGCATGTTGTGATCCAGGTGAACAGAGACCGTGATGACTCAGCTCCAGTCACGTTGTGTCTCAGTGAACATGGACACACCAGGTGTCAGATTAAAGGGATGCTGGAGTAAGTCTAATTCAGCCCACAGCCCTGCTCACAGATCAGGTGCAGACCTTTTGTCATGTGATCATGATGGTCATGACTGACACAATAAGACCCTACCTGGTCTGTGGTGACCACCTGTCCATGTGCCGTCTTTTTGTAGGTAAAAATAAACGGGACGAGAACAGTTCTTGTTTTCAGGGGCTTTGGGAAAACAATTTCATAAGGCTGAACTAAAGTGCTTTATCCATTCAGAGACCAGTTCTGATGGGTTTTTATGGTGGTTGTTGTTTTAGTTCAACTTCAGTCATTTAGTTGTTGGTTTGAGCTGAAGTTGAAGAATTAAACTGGGTTATCTGTCTTTGTCATTCCATGTGTTCAGTGCAGTGCACCAGTTCCACAGCATGATGTTTGCATTTTATATTAATGAGTTGCGTGTTGAAGTTGTGTTGTAGGTATATTGTGTAGGTAAATATGCATTTTACAAGAAGGTTTTTAATTGAGACTCTATGTGCACAAGCATCATAGACACATGCCATCATCCTACCACAGACGTCCAGGTAAAGGTCAGAGGTTAAAGGACACACTCTCTCTCTTCTGTCTGTAGCTTTTGTCTTTGTGATTCTATCAAATCCATATCATCCACTTCTTTGACTTTTCCTTTAGTGCTTTTAGTGTTTATCTGTCTTTGTCAGATGACCTGTAATAAGTGATTGTGATATATTTGAGTCAAACTGGGACCTTCAGAGACATTCAGGAAGCCAGGCTGGCAGACTGTAGAGACTATTCTGTTTAACAATCATCACACTATTCCCTCTGTCCTGTCGTCTCCTGGTGTTCACTTCTTCCACAGGTTGTCTGTGCGTATGGGTTTTCATTTCTCTCCCAGCTGCTCTTTGCTCTAAAAGACAGAGGATGTTCATCCAGTGAATGCAGTAAATATGTTTTCTTGTTTCCTGAAATAATGTCAACAGTTACAGGACAGTTTCCTGCAAAAGGTTAACGATGACACTTTTTGTGTGGTATGACAAAAATGGCAAAAATAAGTGTCTTCCTGAAATGAGACATGCTTGTATTTTCCTGTAGTTTGACTTGTGTACATCTCCTGGTAACATGCATTGAAACTCAAGGCTACAGATGTTTGTTTAGTCTGTTTGTGGACAATCCAGAACAGTAGTTCAAACCTTTTACCTGATAAGTCTGCTTCCCTCCCACCACCTGCCCATACATGTGAATAATGAGGGAATCATTTGATGCAGAGACGCTGATTCAGCTGGTCGAGGCAGGCGGTCTCCTGTCCTGAGCCTGGTTCTGCTGGAGGTTTCTTCCTGATTAGCAGGGAGTTTTTCCTCTCCACCGTTTGCTCAGGATGGGAGACTGTGATGAAGTGATTCAACACAATCTGCTGCTTTCTTCTTTACATTGTTCTTTTTATCTACAGTGTCCTGAGACAACGTATGTTGGGACTTAGAGCTGTAGAAATAAACTGAACTTGAACTTGATTCTGCCATTGTAGTAGTACTTTTGAAAGCATTACAGAGCAGAACCCATGGTCATGATGAGTGAGGAGACATTCACCTGCTGCACATTAGTTGACTGAAATAGTAAAACAAATATTAAATGTAAAACTAATAATTCAGGGAGTGTTTTTGTTTAAAATTTTTATTTTTAGTAACTACAGTTTTTAAAATTTTTCCCTCCAGTTTGCACATAAGGCTGGTTGGTGTCATTGCAGTAAGTGGTGTCTACAGGGCATCTGCCTTTAAATCTAATGTATTTCAGCCAAAATTTTTATTTATTCATTTATTTATTTATTTACTAATTTAATGCATTAATTGAAGCCAAAGGGTATTTTTGATGGCATTTGATTTAATGAGTTGCACAGCACACTTGTAAACGTTGACCAAACTGAAAACCAGCTCTGGTCCAATAAGACATGTTCTGTTAATAATAACCAGCATTTTAATTTATAATAAGTCTCTTTTTGTGATAAGAAGCAGCAAAGATTTCTTCACAGTTTTTGTGACGTATAGTTGTGTTAATTGTACCAAAGTAGGAACTCTGCTGAGGTCTTCAATTATTCAAACTCATTTTTTCCTCTGCTCACGTCTAACTCGTGCTCGACTCTTCAGCCCCCTCATGTTCTCAGAGGGCAGCCAAACATGGTTGTCCTGTTGGACAATGGTTTTACCTTCCCTTCTCCATGTGTGCATACTTAAACCATGAGTCAGAATTTTATGGTCACAGATTAACTTCGCTCTGTTTTTATCACTCCTTACCACTTTTATGTTCTCTTCTCTGGTTAGGCTATCATATTTCACTCTTCTCTGAATATTTTATGACATGATGCCTTCTTCTGGCTCAGAAATGTGTCAAAGCTAATGTGTAGTGGCTGTTTCTAATACTGTCCTTTGTTATAAAACATAGCAGCACTTTATTTCAAATGGCCTTTAGAAGTGTTCATCTTATTTCAGTTCATGACTGTCAGCTGAAGGTAACCTCCCTGTTATTCCTCACAGATCTGGTGATGTGATGTGTTTAGTGTTGCGGTTTAACATGAACACGATTTGTCATTTAGCACAAATTATTGTTGAACACACTGCCAGGGCCGACTACCAAAGAGGTGAACAGCGCCACCTTTCCTCCTTCACTACACCAGCGTTGAGAAGCAGTGACAGATGCTCTTTGTCCATCGGTGCACCAGTCTGTCACTCTCCCCAGGGGTGGCCACAATGAGCAGATCACCGTCAACCGATCCAGCAGGGAGGAATTGTGCTGGAGGGCTGGAGACTCCCCCACCACAGTGTTCGTCTCATGGAATCCTCCAGGCTACTGGGCTCAGATCTTCCTGTCCACACAATACATTACAATACATCCTGAACACACAACACATCAAACCTTGAGGAGGATGGACTACAGCAGCAGAAGACCACACCAGGTGCCAGTCCTGTCAGCTAAGAACAGGAAACTGAGGCTACAACTCACACAGGCTCACCAAAACTGGACAATAGAAGATTGAAAAATGTTACCTGGTCTGATGAGTCTGGATTTCTGCTGCAACACTCAGATGGTCGGGTCAGAATCTGGTGTCAACAAATGTTGTTTCATGTTGTGTCAACAACATGAAAGCATGGATCATCCTGCCTTGTATCAACGGTTCAGGCTGCTGGTGGTGATGGTGCAGTGGTGTGGGGGATATTTTCCTGACACACTTTGAGTCCATTAGGACCAACTGAGCATCGTGTCAATGCCACAGCCTACCTGAGTATTGTTGCTGACCATGTCCATCCCTTTATGACCACAGTGTACTATATTCTGACCATGTCCATCCCTTTATGACCAAAGTGTACCATCTTCTGACCATGTCCATCCCTTTATGACCACAGTGTACCATCTTCTGACCATGTCCATCCCTTTATGACCACAGTGTACCATCTTCTGACCATGTCCATCCCTTTATGACCACAGTGTACCATCTTCTGACCATGCCCATCCCTTTATGACCACAGTGTACCATCTTCTGACCATGCCCATCCCTTTATGACCAAAGTGTACCATCTTCTGACCGTCCATCCCTTTATGACCACAGTGTACCATCTTCTGACCATGTCCATCCCTTTGTGACCACAGTGTACCATCTTCTGACTATGTCCATCCCTTTATGACCACAGTGTACCATCTTCTGACCATGTCCATCCCTTTGTGACCACAGTGTACCATCTTCTGACCATGTCCATCCCTTTATGACCTGTGTACCATCTTCTGATCATGTCCATCCCTTTGTGACCACAGTGTACCATCTTCTGACCATGTCCATCCCTTTATGACCACAATGTACCCAACATCTGATGGCTACTTCCAGCAGGACAATGCACCATGTCATAAAGCATGAATCATCTCAGACTGGTTTCTTGAACACAACGAGTTCACTGTACTGGAATGGCCTCCACAGTCACCAGATCTCAATCCAGTAGACCTTTGGGATGTGGTGGAACGGGAGATTCACATCATGGATGTACAGCCAACCAATCTGCATCAACTGTTTGATGCTATCATGTCAACATGGACCAGACTCTCTGAGGAATGTTTCCAGCACCTTGTTGAATCTGTGCCATGAAGGATTAAGGCAGTTCTGAAGGCAAAAGTGGCTCCGACCTGGTACTAGCAATGTGTATCTAATGAAGTGGCCGGTGAGCGTAAATCCAATTTCCCCACATTTTATTAATATAGACAAGTTGTAACAAAAATACAGCCGAGTGTGTTATCCCTAATTGTGTCTCCACTTAATCTACCACTGACTGTGGTTTTCCTTGCAGCCTACCTTTTAGCTTGATTTGTAGATTCAGAGTTCCTCAGCATTGAAACAGACCCCAGTGTACATCACATTTATCTTCAAACATCTGTAACACATGTTCAGACAGCATTCTGCTGTAGACCAGCTGTAGCTAGTGGTGCATATTAACAACCAGAGTGCTGTTAAACACACAGTGTTCTCCCTCAGCAGAAATGTTACACTCCTGTCACTGAAACCAATCTGACAGAGAGCAGAGGGATTCAGTGAGACACTCCATATTCTTGTCACAAAGAAGACTACAAAACAGATTTCCTTGAATGTATTTTTACCAACTCAGGTTATTCTCTTTAGTTTTTATTCATTTGCAGTTTGAGCTTTGATGGCTTCTTGTTATAAGTGTTTTAGTCAGAGGTCCTGACTTCTGTATCGTTGTATGGCTGCAGTCTGGAATACTCTGATATATGTTATATTATTAAACCACATTTCCTTCAGAATATAAACCACTCATTAGTTCCACCACTATCAACTTCAAAGCTTGGATGTTGTGCATTAGTTGCGCTGGCGTGTAGAGACACAAACAATTCAGCACTTTGCCATTATCACTGTGAGTCACTGTGCTCCCTGAGCTCAAACTCCCTGATGCAGAAGCCTTTTCAAAGGCTTTGATCCTGTTAATAACTGTGCAGAAGAAGAAGAAGAAGAAGAAGAAGAAGAAGAAGAAGGGCATGTTTACAAGGCAGCAGAATGCTGTGAACTGATAGGACATTAATAAGAGGAGAGGACCATGTGGGATGTTTGTTGTGTTTGAATCACAGCTCTTCGTGGTCCTTCCTGTCATTTTTACTACATTTAAAAGTGCAGAATGGGCTGAACGATTCTTTGTCAAAAGACTGCAAAATTTGTATCAATTTTATGAAACTCAGGTTTCTTGTTCAATGAAACTGCTGCTACATTTTGTTTCAGACGTCTGCTGAAGAGACTGTTTTTACATTCGGTTTTAAAGTTAGATAATGTCATTTTAATGAATTTTAAATGGATTTAACTGGCTGGAAGCATGAGCAAGCTGTCCCAACTCTTTTCTTTTCCATTGTGGTTGGGGATGGATTACAGTAGAGTTGTTTCTATTTTATTGTAGTCACTGGAAACAACACACTGACCTGTTGTTATTCTTTTAAAGGCTGTCATTTAAATGCTAATGCTTATGTTTTACTGGGAGTCTGAACTATAATTCTGTGTATAACAAACAGAGCAGTTCAGCAAAAACTTCTTACTACATGATTTTACCCGTTTAACATTCTGATCATGAGAAAAACCTTAATCTCCATCTTTCCCTGGTAGAAACTTGTTTAAATCATTTGAAGGTAAATTGATTTAATATGCTGGGTTACTTCAGGACTTTCTCACCAGCTGGTAAAAACACAGTGTTATACTCGAGGCACATTATACACATGTGAATACAGTAACACTTGAAATGACAGCCTGGGATGACTTTTCATCCTTTGTTTGAGCAACAGCAGAAATCTTGGATGAGTTGTGAACAAAAGTAGCTTATACCTGTGAACAAGGGTAATGACGTTGCTCTGCTACTTTCAAGGTTGTTCTTTGTGATGTCACCCATTTTGCTTGGGTTGTGTATGAATGAACTGTATGCAGTCGTAGGGAGTTTGGCTTGCATTCTAGTTTTATATCTTCCCTACCTGTAGGGTTTACTTTTGGAGGATATGTTTTTAATTATAGTATACACTCACTGGCCACTTTATTAGGTACACCTCTTCAACTGCTCGTTAACACTTAATTTCTAATCAGCCAATCACATGACGGCAACTCAGTGCATTTAGGCATGTAGACATGGTCAAGACAATCTCCTGCAGTTCAAACCGAGCATCAGTATGGGGAAGAAAGGTGATTTGAGTGC
>NW_013953119.1:143917-145801 GCF_001266775.1 Austrofundulus limnaeus
GTTTGTATCATTTCCAACATCCGTTCAATATCCTACCCAAACAAAAAAATGTAGTACCATCAGCAAACAGAAAACATTTAAACAACCCTGATACATTTAACAAATCATTTACATACATTTTACTCAACTTTTACTGTATTGGTGCTGATTTTACTTATTTAACTGTGTGATTTTATTGTGTTTTTGTATTCAGTTTTTATTTTTTGTGTTCAGCACTTTGTTTCAGCAGTGGCTGATATTATAGCGCTTTATAAATAAAGTTTGATTGATTGATTGATTGATTTAGTTTTAGAAATTCTTCCACCAGCTTCTGATAGTAGTTGCAGGAATGTTGGCCCATTCCTCCTGACAGAACTGGTGGACCTGAGCCGCCTTGCTCACACATGTCCATACATTTCTATAGGACTGAGATCAAGGCTTTGTGATGGCCTCTCCAAAACACTGACTTTGTTATCTATGACACACTTTGTAACCAGCTCTGCAGTATGCTTCGGCTCATTAGACGTGTTTACATTCTTTTTTAATTCAAAATTTCAGTGAATTTTTTTAATTTAGCAATAAGGAAAAAGAGAATGAACGTGAATCAGATGTTTCCATCAACTGGCTTGAAGTGAACTGACCAGGCTACACCAGTATAATTACACCAGAAGACGTTACCCACTGCTGTAGTAAACAGGAAGTGGAAGTGGCAAACCTGCAGGGATACACATCTCAGAGAAGTGATCAGGAACGTGTTGCTACTCTCTGGAAACTTGTTCTGTCATCAGCTAGTTCTGCTGATGTTCCTGCTGTCTGCAGACGTAGAGAAAAATGTGATTCTCTTCACGTTGCAGGAATAACTGAAGACACCGACAGCAGGAGGAGGTCCAGCTGCAGTCACTCTGGTACCGGTACCGTTCAGACAGAGAGAACAGCTGAGCAACATGTGAGGTAAACGTTCACTACGTCAGAACTGATTCAGCAAATGTGTTTCCATCTGTCTCTTTGTGCATTAACTCTTTAGAAAAACCAAAAACCACCTGAAGAGAGCGTATCAATGTTTTTTGTGAAATAGAGGAAGATTTTTTGAATCGTTCTGTTTCCATTCATCTTTTCTATTGCCATAATTCAAAATGTGCATTAATATCATTGATGGAAACATGGTTATTGTCCATTTGGAAGACCCATTTGCACGTTTTAACTTTCTGGCTGATGTCTTGAGACGTTGCTTCAGTATTTCACATAATGTTCTTTCCTCATGATGCCATCTATTTTGTGAAGTGCACCAGTCCCTCCTGCAGTGAAACACAGCCCAACTCCTTCATGTGGCATGATGGTTGGACACTTCCGTCGTGTTTGTTCTTGTGTGTAATTGTTTGTAAAGATGAATGAGGCACCTTCAGACATCTGGACATTGCACCCAACGATGAACCAGACTGTGCAGGTCAACAGTTCTCTTCCTGAAATGTTGGCAGATACTTTTCACTTTCCCATGATGTCACACAAGAGAGCAGTGTTTCAGGGGTGCCTTAAACCAGGGCTTCTTAACCTTTCTGACCTCAGGGCCCAGTTTGTTCAACATAAAGTGACACGAGGCCCAGTCAGACATTACAAATGTATGGATCAAAATGATAATTATTCTAAATCTTGGTTTAATTATTGTATTTACATCATAACCAAATTAAATACACTTACAGTTTAAAAGTAAAACTCCTGTCAAATAATCACAAGACATGATTATAACAAACATTTTTATATTGTAACCTGCCCATAACTATTATTTGAACAAATACAAAGGTCAGTCAACAGACCACTCAGGCTTATCAACACACAAACACACACACACACACACACACACACACACACACACACACACACACACACACACACACACACACACACACA
>NW_013953119.1:154801-158403 GCF_001266775.1 Austrofundulus limnaeus
GCAACAAAAGGGATTTTTCTCAGCTTCCCTTTTCACGAACTCCTTTGCGTTTTTCTGATAAAACATCTGAGTTCAACTAAATTAACCTTCCCTGTCCTTATTCTGCTTTCATAAGAACAGTCGTTAGAATATTTAATTAGCTACGTTAATTATTCCAACAGTGGTAACTTTCAGAGCATTGTGTCAGCGCATGGCTGCTTTTAATTTTTCTCTGAGAAGAGTATCGTACCGTAGTCTTTTTTTTTCAGCTCGATACGACCTCATGTCGACTTTAATCTTCTTAGCATGCATTAAAAATCAAAACAGTTCTCTGTTTTATTTCTCCTTTAAAACTTCGGCCTTTTTTGTAAAGCTAGCAACACAAACACACATTCATTCACACCTTGAGAGTCACCAGTGCGTCCACTGGCGCTCTGTAGCTCATGAATACATGAACTAGCTTCTAGGTTTGAGATTTGCATATCACTTTAATCAATCAAATGGTGGACATYTGATTGATATCTTTTGATATCTTTGATTTCAAACTCTGAAGGTAGATAAGTGCACACGTTTCTGCTTCTCGTTGTTTAAAGCATTGTTCAACATTTTAAGATTCACAGTTAGTTCTTTCTCAGTATAACTCTGTTAAAACTAGAAATCAAATAGATTGTCTMATCTATGTTATTCTAATTTGGAGTAGATAACTGTTTAGAAAGACAGAAGCTGTCAACAATTTGAAACACATTCCTTTGCAAAAGAATGGGACAGAACACACACTAGTTTTAAAACTATCCAAGATTAACTTTTGAAAATTAACTTGGATAATTTTAAACTAATTAAAGTTGAACAATTCTAGACACTAAGTAATTATTTACAAGGTAACATTTAAACTAAGCATTTTAGAGTTGTGATTACAGAAGGGAGCTTTGATTAAACTGTCTGAAGTCAAGCTGTGCAGCTGCTAAATGGGTTTTCACCTTAAAGCACACAGCTGCTTTCAGCCGTTTAACAATGGAGTGTCGATGCGCGTGCATGAGCGAGGAGGTTAGTTGAGAAGATGCCAGATTGAACAGAACACCTCGAACGGTGATACTGTATCACAAAGGCTGTAGAGACAAAGAGACACGGAGACAAAGAGACAGGGAGTGGCTATTTACATACAGTTCAGTCGGNATTTGATAATGTTTTGAACTTTTAAAATATTACATGGTAAAAACAGAAGCTGCTCTTCATATTAGTGACAAACTGGTGTTTTTTGATGAGTTACTTTCATTTTTCTTCTACTTTTCATTTAAAATAAGTTTCCATTCTCAGCAGGTTTCTAAGATTCTTCTTCTACATATTAAAAAGTTGTTAAACATCTGAGTGGTGCACTACTGCTACTAGTGGTGAGAAAGTGTATTACACCTTATTTAAAATCAATGTGGTCCCACGGCCCTCTGCGGCCCAAAGTTAAAAACTGTTGTTCTTYTGAGGCCCTCAAGGTGGCGCTGTGGCCCACAGGTTTCTGCCTTAAATTACATCCACATGTCTCTAATCAACTCAGATGTTATCAATAAAGCTATCAGAAGTTTCCAGTGAAATGACGTCTGATGTCTCAAATTGTTTAAAGGCATGACAATCTTAGTGTGTTTAAACTTTTGACTTAGAAATAGTAATAAAAATAACAATTTAGCAAATAGAAACAAATGGTAATAACTGACCTAAACCAGGAAACTTTATTCTGACGTCACGTCAGACGGTGAAAAAAATGCACATCTTTTTATATAGTTTATGTAAACTTCTGGTTCCAACTGTCAGGAAGTTGTGCTTTGAACCAGGACAACCAGGAGGAAGTAAAAACAGTCTGTATTTGTCTGATTTAAGTTTATTTACTTATTTAATGACTATTCTTTATTCTGTGCTTTCATTACAGCTTTGACATTGTGTCAAAATGCACCTTGATTGTGAAAGCACTGTTTACATAGTGAGTCAGTACAGATACCACTTAAAACACAAACACAAGACATGATGGTTGAATGGACTCTGTGAATTGGGCCATTTGAACTAAAAGCCTGTGGCCACCTCTAGGCGTTAGCATTTAGCTTTCATTCAGTTGTTTAGCTCATTGTCCCTGCAGTTAGCTGTTGTGTAGAACACAGTTTGCTCTGCTGCATTTTCAAAGCTTTGACTGGAGGAAAGTCTGAGATAAATGTAGTTTTTAATAAAAGTAACATTTCAGCCTTCATGGACAAATTCCTACGTTTTTATTGAATCAATGGATAAATCATCTTAACAGTTTTCTTTGAATCTGTAACGGAAATCAAAACAAGTAAATAAATATGCATTTATTTAAACATAGACAGTAATCTGTAAGGGACTGATTTCAGGTAATTCAGCAGGTTTTTAATTTGACTTCACTAATCTCACTTACATCATAAATGGAGTGGAACAATCCACCAAAACCAAATAATATTTATATTTTCCTTCCTTCTCAGTGTTTTACACAGTGAGTAGAAGCTCTGGTGTGAAAGTTGTGACCTCTTATATCAACTCCAGCTTTGCGTCCTTTCTCTCACTCTTGTCACAAATGACTTCATCAGTGACTGATGACCTACTTTAGTTTCTGCTATAATTATATGTAAAATGAAGTTGATTTACTGAGATGAAGGTTAAATTGCTAATGAGAAGATGAAATGATCAGGAGTCAAAGGAGGTGGTTGTAGTGACAGATGTGTGATCTGCAGAAAGGACAGTCATTAGTAAAGCAGATGATCCTGTGAGTTTTCCTGTAACTCAGTGTTGTATAAATGATAAAAAGGAGTGATGCACGGTCAGTCTGACACACGGAGGGGAGATGAAGCTGATGAAACAGAAAATGAGCAAACATTTGTGAGATGATGATGGAAACCAGCTGTGTGAGGTTGGTGTTTGTGGAGGCACTGCTGACAGGGTTATTGATGGAGGAGGTTTTTCTTGGTGCTCCAACACAAAGTGAACGTTGCAGATGAAGGGTGGTGAACCTTAACGACCTGGTTGGCCATAATGGTGACTAACCATGAGAAGTTTCCCTGGAAGTCCTGTCACATTCAGTGACAGAGACTCTGAAGATTGAGAAGTCACATGATTCTGACCTGATGAAGAAATGAAGAAATAAGTTATGATGTAAAAAACTGTGTTCTTCATTAACTGAGCATTTAATATTTAGATTGAAAGTATACCTGTTCTTAAATTAGTCTTTTGTGTGTTTACAACTACAAGTAGTGCTGTTCAGCATCAGCAAAACATTTGCAGCATAAAGAAAATGTGACCCGTCACATCGAAACCAGGATTAAGTCCTAATGTTGTATCAGGAGAAAAAGGCAAATATAGACTAAAATGTTAACAAAAATTGCATTTTGTCAAAATATAATGAATAAAAGTCTTATTAATGTATCATTTGAATGAACTCTCTGAAATATAATCATAAAACTAAATTTTGAAGCACTTTTTTGAGCAGTTGCAACAAAAAACTGATTTTGAGAAAAAACACCTTAAAATGTTGAGATTTTCCCTGTGAGATAGCAAAGTTTGTTTCTGTTTATCTGGGAAATCTCAATATTCAAATAAAATTTGAAGTTTCCTCTTTATAAGGACATAAAAAT
>NW_013953119.1:160674-163950 GCF_001266775.1 Austrofundulus limnaeus
CCTTCTGGGGGTTGGCTGGAAGGTGTGGTGTGGAACTCTTTCATGTTCTTCTGAGGCACCATGATACCAGTTGATATGTTAATTTGAAGCACAAAAGGGTCAGGCAAGATGCTTTAAAAGAAGTCTGAAATGAATATATCTTATTTTCTTCACCAAACAGTCATAACAAGTTATGTCCATCAGAAATCAGAAATCGAGGTAATATATCTTATTTTCTTCACCAAACAGTCATAACAAGTTATGTCCATCAGAAATCACAAATCGAGGTAGGTAGGAAACCCCTACACAGCTTTAGCTGGTAGTCATCAACTGTCTGTCCTAAAATACCATGGGAATGTAGGGAAGCTTTCATCCATTATGACTGATTTTGTTTTGTTGTTAAATTTAATAGAAGTCTCTCATAGTAACTGGTTTGTTTTAACATGTGTGTCCTTCGTCTGTCAGAAATGAGTAATTGTGGAGGCAGAAGTGGAAAGTAAGCAAACAAGCTTTGGAAACACTGATGGGTTTTGTTTGGTACTGGGGAATTTTGGTTCTAATGGTTTTCTCTTGGACGTACTTAAAAAAGAAAGTGCTGCAGAAACAGCAGGTAGCCTAAGTTGCACATATCTAAAGGTAAAAAATATGCTAACATGACATTTTATGTGCTTAGCTGGAATATGAATCTGTTTGTTGCGTTAAGTTGTCACACTATATCAACACTTTCTCAAGAGGTGTTAAAATAAATTCTCCGTCTATGACTCGACTCATTCTATTAAAGTTCCTGTTTTTACTCCTTATTTTGATGAATGCGTTTTCATTCATAAAAGCCCTCATTGAATGAAACAGCATGCACATAGGGAACCTCACACAGAAAGGGGAACCAGGGCACCTGCCTGGAGCCAGGCCTGAGGGGGGAGCTCGCTGGAAAGCTCCAGGTAGTTGAGTCTTGGCTCCTGGGGCTCGGCAGAGCCAAGCCCAAAAAAATGAAAGGACACCACATCAACGTGGACCCACTGCCTGTGGGGAGGAGGACTGTCAAGGTTGCGTGCAAATCATGATGAGCAGTAGGCAGGAAAGTGTCCCTGGCTGTGCCAATTCCTGGCCTCAGTTCTAGGGGTGTAGAACGTTATCTTACTGGTGGGTAACCTGGAGCTTGTGCATGAGGTTGAGCAATACCAAGTAGATACAGTTGGGCTCACCCCAATGCACGGCCTGGGCTCTGGAACCCTACACCTGGTGAGAGTCTGGGCTTTCCTGCTCTGGAACTGTCCAGAGAAGGAGGTGTTGGGTGGGTGTGGTGATACAGCCAGCCTTGGTGTGTGCCTCAGTGTTGGAGTTATTTCCTTGGTGAATGAAACGTTTGCCTCTCTCCAGCTTCAGGCTGCAGGAATGAAACTACTGACTGTTTTGTGTACTGATGCACCTAACAATTACAGATTACACTGCCTTTTGGACTCTCTGGATAGTGTCCTGGAAGGGATGACATTTGGTGATTCCTTTGTGCTACTGGGTGACTTCAGTGCCAATGTAAGCAGTGATTTGAGTTATTCGTAAGGGGGTGATTGGCAACAGCTTCCCTGATCTGAACCCAATTTATTAGGCAATAGAGAGAGACTTTCTGTTTGCCTCTAGGAGGTTCTGGCAAACAACTCAAAAAAGGAAAACAGTCCCTATCCCAGGATGTGCTTGGTTTGTGTGGGGAACTGCTGACCCAGACTGAAAATAGTGTTGAGTGTTGGCAGGAGCACTTTTAGGATCTTCTTATTTCACTCTCCATGTCCACCATCGAGGAGGCAGAGTCTGTAGACTCAAGGGAAGAAGGGTCCATTAGATGGCAGACGTAGTGAAAAAGCTCCTTGGTGGCAGGGTGTCAAGGGTGGGTGAGATTTACCCCTGAGATGATGAAGTTTCTGGATGTTGTGGGACTGTCATGGTTGACATGTCTTTTCAGCATTGCATGGACAACTGGGACAACTTCTGTGGAGTTGGAAACAGGGTGGTGATTTCCATTTTTAAAAACGGGGGACCGGACAGTGTTACAACTATTTTGGCCTCTGCCTCAAGTAGAGGAGTCCAAGTATTTGGTTGTCTTGTTCCAAAGTGATGGCAGAATGGAGTGGGAGATGTATCAACAGGTTGAGGCCTTATCCTCAGGAATGAAGACATTGCTTTAGTCAGTTATGGAAAAGAGAGCTGGGCTGAAAGGCAAAGCTCTTGATTTATTGGTCTGTCTAATTGGCTTAGGCAAAATCGTATCATGCAATTAATGGTCAGAAAAATTGTCAAGAATATTTTCCACTTTGCAAGTCCTGTAATTAGTGCCATGTGATGGTGACGTATTTCTGTGCAATGCACTATCACTATCAGGCACACATGTGAGTCCAGTGGTGGAAGGCAGTGTGGAGCAGTGTGAAACACTAAACCTAACCCTACAAACATGTTTAATCACCTGAAACACTACAAATAGGGTTCTATAGGCCTAGCTATTCAAAGAATTGTTATTTACAATGCCCCTGAACAGAGCGATTAAAACTTTTGGGTAATCATTTTCTTTAGTAAAATATTTTTCTTTCTTTGACAAAATCATATTAATAGCACAAATGCTCACAAATAATTTTGTGAATCCTTGGACATGACTGCTTCCTAATCTCTTATTTCTGATCATCAGTCACAGAAACATAAATCATCTTTGTGTCCAGCTTTATTTCTCGACACTGTTCTATTTTAAGTGTTGACACGCCTAAAAAATGCATTTTTTATGTGAACTTGGGACATTGGAGTTCCCATGCCATCACCTTTTTATGTCTTTACTGATAAAAGTTTAACAATATGAATGAATAAAGATTCATTTAAGATTGAACAATATCCAAAGATTATTAATGACCCAAATCTTCTCAAAATAAACACAGTGGCAAAACATATGGCCTGGCAATTACTGTATTTATTCAAGTATAATACGTAAAATTTAATCCATAAAATCATGCACAAAGTTGGGGGGTAGTACTATACTCAGATAAATATTTTTGCTGATTTATTTTAACTGAAATATCGACGTCATTCACAAAATCCCTGAGTCCGAAAAGGAAACCCCGTCGTAAAAAGTGGTTGAAGCGAACTTACCCCTGATTCTCCTTCATGCTTCAGACAAAGATAGTAACAGATCCAAGCAGGCAACATGATGTGAACAACAAAAAAAGGCAGTCCTGCATAACGATCTAGTAATATTAATGTGCGATCGGGCCGCTCCTGACACAACAACAAACACATGGTCGTCTGTAATGGCTGCCGTCTACC
>NW_013953119.1:164380-166435 GCF_001266775.1 Austrofundulus limnaeus
ATATATATATATAAGACTGCAAAGGCTGAAAAATCCTGAAGTCCAAATGAAATTAGATGTAGTTTGAGAATTACATTTTTTATGCTTTTTAAGAAAAAAATAGGGGGGGTCGCATTATACATGAGATCGTATTATACATGAGATCGTATTATACATGAGATCGTATTATACATGAATAAATACAGTAGTTGTTTAAAAGATTGCCTATTTTGGTGAAAAATATTAAAAGACAAAAAATAAACAACCTGTGTACAAAAATATTGTAATCCATGGTTTCAAATCGTGGCTGTATGTTGTTCTTGATGCTGAACTGCAGTCATTCAGAAGTTTGTGAGGCAGCAACTGAAAACTCCTGTTTCCTCAACTAGTTTTTAACTGTGGAAACTCTGTGATATACTACTTTTACCACGTCAACTGGCTACTAACACATGTATTAAATTAGCACCGTGGCAATGCAGGGGATGCTTGTGTTTAAATTCACATCAGTGTCAGTCTGACAGCTGTTCCACTGCTGTCAGCACCAGGAACATGTAAAATAAAGAGACATAAAACTGAGAGGAAAACCCTTATTTTCTCCTCAAAAAGAACTTTTAACATCAAGTCAAATTCTCTGGTTTTTGTTGTTCACTGAAGACATTTGGGTTTAAGATCCAAACATGAGACCAGAGTTCAGAATGTCAGCTTTTATTTCCTGGTTTTTACAAGTAGATGTGTTTAAATAACTTAGGAAATATCACCATTTGTAAAACACCTCAGCATTTTTAGGTGAGCAAAACTATTGGACCATGTGACTGACAGGTGTTTCTTATTGACCAGGTGTTGCCTTGATTGTTCAAACATTAAATAGGTCTGCACGACTGGATTTAAATCGATAACGTAGGTATTTCTTGTTGAAGAAACATGAAGAGCAGAGAGCAGTCTGTGGGAGAGAAGCTGAGAAAAGAAATAAAATCAATCAGAGCCGTTAAACAAACATTGAACAAAGCAAACACAACAATTTATAATGTCCTGAATAAGACAGAAACTACTGGTGTACTGAGCAACACCTGTCCAACAGGTCAGCCAAGGAAAACCACAGTACATGATGACAGAAACATTGTGAGAGCTGTGGGAAAAAAGTGACATCATCAACAGCCTCCTCTGTTCAGGGTGAAGGTCTCACAGTCCACTGTTGGAAGAAGACTGAGAGCAGAAATATACAGGTCATATCCTAACATCCAAACCACTCATCAGTGACAAGAATCAGAAGGACAGGTTGAACTGTGTAAAGAAGTACAGAGATGTGCAACAAAGGTTCTGGAAGACAATCTTCTGGACTGATGAGACCAAGATGAATCTGTACCAGAGTGAGGAGCAAGAAGGGATCTGCTGATGATCTGAAGCACACGGTCTCCTCTGTGAAGCATGGTGCAGGTGATGTCATGGCTGGTTCTGGAACAGGCTCAGTAACATTTACTGATGATGGCAGCAGAATGAATTCTGAAACGTTCAGAAACATTTTGTCTGATAATTTATGGAGAAGTGCATCCAAACTGTTCTGGAAGAACTTTATCATGCAGCAGGACAAGGAGCCAGAGCATGCTGCCAACAAGACTAAGGACTTCATCAGGAGAAAACGTGGACGGGTTTAGATTGGTTAAGTCAACCATCTAACCTGAACAGAGTATCCCACCTCCTGCAGAGGAGACTGAAGGGACAAGCCTCCTGAAACATACAAGAACTGAAGGAAACTTCAGTAAAACCCTGGAACAGCTTCAGAAATGAAGAATACAACAGTTTGGTGTTGATGGGTCGCAGGCTTGATGCAGTCATTGTACCACAGCTTTTACACCTAATTTTACCTGTTTAAGATAATTTGGTCCAATACTTTTGATCACCTAAAAACACAGTGGTGTAATACAGATGGTGTATCTAAAGGAGTTCAACACATCTACATGTACAAACCAGGAAATAAAATCTGACATCATGAACTCTGCTCTCGTGTGTGTGTGTGTGTGTGTGTGTGTGTGTGTGTGTGTGTGTGTGTGTGTGTGTGTGTGTGTGTGTGTGTGTGTG
>NW_013953119.1:166485-167693 GCF_001266775.1 Austrofundulus limnaeus
TGTGTGTGTGTGTGTGTGTGTGTGTGTGTGTGTGTGTAACATGAGCTCTAATAAGGTGATTGGACCATTAGAAGCAGTGGTCAGACTTGGGGGCGGGGCTGGGGGCGGGGCTAACATGTTTGGTACCATGAGGGGAAGTCTGGGTGTATTTAGATGGTTTTTACCTTCTATGTAAAAATAAAGCAGCTGAATTGTTGATCTCTGTCCCACTGTTGTTGTTTGGAGCCGGTGTTGTCTTGTGTTTGGACTGTCTTCACAGTTTATCAGCAGCACTGTCACCATGATGCAGCTGGTTTCTACTTCACTCTTTACTGGTTTTAATCTGTGTCAGGATGTCACATTTGTTCCTGATCAGCCCAAAGCATGAAAACACTCACACACGTGTGTGTGAGAGGGTCGAAGTGACATTATTTACACTACAGGATGTGTTCAGTTATTGTTGTGTTCAGTAAGTTTATCAGTTGTTTATAAGGCACCATCAGTGTTTCTTGTTTTCTTGCTGTGGATGTCACAGACCAACACATCTGAGCTGAAGAAAAGATGGCTGCTGATGTTGAAACATTTCACTGCTTTCTAAAAATAATCCAGGCACACAGTCAGGTTAAAGTGTTGATTGGCATGGTTTCATTTCTCTTTGTTCTTTTATCTTTATTTCTCTCTGTGTATGAAGTGAAGGCTGGCTGATACACAACCAACTGCCTGGGAGTCCTCCTCAACACACAGTGGACAAGTCTCACCAAAGATCAGTTTAATCAGCTCTAAATAATAAAATAAAATACTAATCTGTTAGAGTATAATGTTAACATTTACAAGCTTTACTGCTTGTCTTAAAGAGCCTGCAGGCATTTATCTAAGAATCAAAAACTCTTTGAATTCAACCTCATCCATGTGTCTGCCACAGCTAATCCATCAGATTAAACACAAAGGTTTCTGTGTAACTTAGGGTTTTATCCAAACTGAGCTAAAGTTTGGTGTGGTAGCAGCTAAGAGTCCATCCATATCATACACCCTGTTAATACATTATGTGACATTTTATTATAATAATAATAATAATAATAATAATAATAACTTTATTTTATAGCACGTTTCTAAACAAATGTTACAAAGTGTTTTACATTAAAAAATAAGTTAAACATCAAACAAAATATAGCAAATCAAATATAATAAAACCAAAAACAAACAAAAAACATTATCAAATATTAAAAGCC
>NW_013953119.1:168544-170556 GCF_001266775.1 Austrofundulus limnaeus
GGACAGGAAAGAGACACAGACAAACACAGAAGAACTGGTCCAGGACTGGAGACCATCTGCCTCGACCGGCTGGTTAGAGGACAGGGCATTTTGATCTCAGGGCATCCAAAGCTGCAAATTCTTTCAATGAATTGTCATTTGACAAAGCAGAGCTGTCACTTTTTATGCTTTTGGAGTCATTAAAACAGGTTGTGGAGAGCTTCCTGTCTACATGTACTTCCTGATTGATTCCTCAGTACGTTGTTGCAAACTCATGATGAAGTTAAAACTTAACAAAAGTCATATTAAAACAATACTGACGTTAAAGACTGGTCAAATAAAGTCAAGTGTAAGTCAGGCTGTTGAAACCCTTTACGTGTTTTAAAAGTTTAATTTCTGCTCCTTTCATCCACCTCTGCATCACTTTATTCAAACCCTGTAACCTCAGCACAAAAATATCAATGATCACATTTAATACATCCTCAAACTGAATCCATGAAGACCTTTTTACTAACTGATACCTGCCTGATTCCTTTACCTTCCTTCACACTGGTTCATTAGAAGAACACATACTGGAACCATCAGCTGTGCCACTGAGCTGGAGATGTGAAGTTCTGATCTGTTTGTGGTCTCACTGAGCCATGTTGTGTACAAACTTCCTGTTCCTTACTGGACTCCACCACAAACTGTTTCAGAAACACACAGGTCTTACCTTTTAAGACCAGCCTAGCTTCTGCTGTAATCCCTTAAATCAAGTGCTGTGGAAGTGGATTCATGGTGGGATTGTTTGCTGGAGTTAAACCAGCTTAATGGATCCCAGTGGACTGTGAAAATATCATTAGGTAAGACAGGTAGGTTGTTATGTTGTTGAGATACTTCCTGTAACATCCTCCAAACATTAGATGCAACCACAGTCCAGTTAAATGCATGTGGTCAGCCTGTACTTCCTGTCTGTGACTGATGACCTGACATGTTTTAAACCATCAGAACCTGATCCAGACTTTAAGTAAACATATGAGCATTGCTCCTATCAAACTCCATGTTTTCCACACACTTTGTAACTGTACTATCAGCATGTTGTTGTTTGTGTGTCCTTGTTCCCTGAGGCAGTCCTCACTGGATCAGTGCTAAAATGTTTGCAGCTATTTCAGTAACTGTGTTTTCTACTGAATATTTTCTCAGTTAATCAAGTATTCAGATATACAGTTAGGTCCATATATATTTGGACACTGACACAATGATTTTATTTACCTGTTTACTGATACATATTCAAGTTATAGTTCTATAATCATGGACATAAAGTCCAGACATTCAGCCTTCATTTGAGGGTCTCCACATTAAAACTGGATGAAGGTTTTAGGAGTTTCAGCTCCTTAACATGTGCCTCCCTGTTTTAAAAGGGACCTAAAGGAATTGGACAATTGACTCCAAGTCTATTTCATGGACAGGTGTGGTCAATCCTTCATTATGTCATTCTCAATGAAGCAGATAAAAGGTCTGGAGTTGATCTGAGGTGTGCTGCTTGTATTTGGAAAGTTTTACTGTGAAGTAAACATGAGGTCAATGAGACAAAACATCAAACAACCAGGAGTTTATTAAAGAACTGGAAGATTCTGGAATGAACAAGTCAGTCACCTGATCTGAACCCACCTGAACATTTCACCTGTTAAAGACTAAAGTTCAGACAGAAAGACCCAGAAACAAACCTCTGCAGTGAAGGCCTGGGAGAGCATTAACCAGGAGGAGACACAGGCTCTGGTTCTGGTTCTGGTTCTGGTTCTACAGTGTCTGGTTCTGGTTCTAAGACTAAAGTTCAGACAGAAAGACCCAGAAACAAACCTCTGCAGTGAAGGCCTGGGAGAGCATTAACCAGGAGGAGACACAGGTTCTGCTTCTGGTTCTACAGTGTCTGGTTCTGGTTCTGGTTCTACAGCTCTGGTTCTGGTTCTAAGACTAAAGTTCAGACAGAAAGACCCAGAAACAAACCTCTGCAGTGAAGGCCTGGGAGAGCATTAACCAGGAGGAGACACAGG
>NW_013953119.1:170881-172303 GCF_001266775.1 Austrofundulus limnaeus
TATATATATATATGATGTAACTGTATAACCACTACACCAGAAAGGATGGGAGTGTTGGTGGGAAAATATGATCTACAGGAATGGTTGTAAATATTTTGGGTTGTTGATATTTTTGATTGGTTTTTGAACACATAAGAGGAGATGCTGGTGGACTTGTGTTTAGTCAAAACACTGAAACTTAAATACAGACCAGGTATAAAAATTACTCATTGAAATGTCAATAGTTATTTTACCTATACAAATATGATCTTTATTATTTCAATGTGTAATATAGAGTGCACAATATGACCTGCAATTAACCCTAGTAATGAAAGCAGGGCTGTCATGGTTTAATCTGTGGGATTTTCAGCTGCTGGTCACTGTTTCCAACTCCTCAGTTTAAAAGACGTCCTAAAAACTGTTAAAAGTTGCTAGATGACATCATTGTCTAATCTGCATATTTAGACATTTGCCAATAATTGTAATTTAATTTGTAGGAGAAAAAAAGAGTAAAAACACTAAACATGTTCAGAACTGCAAATAAAACAAAACAGACTAATGTTTAGAGTCACATTACATCAATGAATGTGAGAATATCTAATTTAACCAACAGACTGTTAGATGTGGACGAGGTGAAGAAGTGACTGTCTGTGAGTCAAATTCAGCAGCATCCAAAGGTTTATTTTAGTCAGTCAGAGTCAGAGAAACAAGATTACAGTAAAAATGACTTTCTGCTCTGTAAGTCAGAGCAGCAGCAGCAGCTTTGGACATGGCTGATCCTCTGCAGCTGGGCTTTCAGTGCGAGGCCTCAGGCTGGTCTGGGAGGAGCATCTTTGTTATACATTTAGATAAGCAACCTCATGTTAATAATAGGCAGATAATTCCTGTATAACCTCCTTTATTACCTCCACCAAGGGTGAGGTAATGTTTTCAGTCACGTATGTCTGTCTGTCTGTCTGTGGACAACATTACTCACAAACTTGTGTACAGATTGTCATGACATTTTTACCACATGTGTGTACTGGGCCAAGGAACACACCTTTAAATTTGTTCTGGATCACGATGTGGATACAGGAATTTATTTTCTTTTAACACTCTGAGATCGGCAAAGCTGTGATGCTTTCACAGGGCTTCTGTAAAAAACAGTGAGCTGGATTGGACAGCACGGACTTCAAACTTTATAAAAGTAATGTTAAAACCACATTTAATGATGAATAATTTTTGCCATAATATGCACATTTACATTAGTCGACGACTAATCGATTATTAAAATAATCAATGACTAATTTAATAATCAATTAATCATTTTTTTTTGTTCTTTACTTTGTTTTTCTCTCCAAACTGCTTTGACACCTTCCACTGCCACGTCTGCCTTTCTGTCCTTGACACACATGCACAGTAGTGGTAACTGGGGTAGGCCGTGGACGTCACAAGACATTATAC
>NW_013953119.1:172502-174377 GCF_001266775.1 Austrofundulus limnaeus
ACTCGTACCTGTACTCAGTCTTGAAAAAACTGGTATCGGGACACCCCTAATAATAACAGCTGCATTCTGGCACGATAAGCTCTATGTTTTATATTCAATTAACGTATGATCTGATTAGTCGACTAATCGAATAAATAATCGGTGATTAATCGATTATTAAAATAATCGTTTGTGGCAGCCCTACTAGTGAGATAACTCTGAGATAACTGTTTGTGATCCAGCTGTGACACAGAGACCATCCTGTATTTAAACCATGATAAAAGTCTTGTCTGTGGCTTTAACAGGTGCAAATGACCAGTTTGAGTTGTGTAACCCTCCTGCTGCTGTATAATGATGCACTGCACACTGCAGCTCTGTTCTGAACACACCCTGCACCTGTACAGGACTCAGTGCAGGAATCAAAACAAATCAAGAAATAATCAGGGGACGTGGATCTTTTTAACTTTTGACTGTTTTCCACCAGCTGCTGTGCAGCCTGCTGCTGGCTTTGTTATTCTGTGTGTGTGCGTGCATGCGCGCGCGTGAGTGCGTGTGTGTGTGTGTGTGTGTCATGCTCACTGCATGAGACTTGAGAGCTCTGATCATAGGCTGCTGATCAACAATTAGCAAAGATGCTAACCATTGAAAACACCATATAAAAGCTAAAAGTTAGCATAGCATATTAATTTATAAACAAACCAATCAGCTCAGAGTTTAACTACTGCAGACATTTTGTGCAGGTTTCAGCTGAGGCCTGTTGGTCACTGCTGAATGGTGACGGGACATCAGTGATGGTTGACCTGTGGGTCTGTCTCGTAATGGAATGTTTCAGCTGATGATGAGGTTGAGTCTACAAGCTAGTCAGAGGAAGCTGTTCTGAATGAAAATAACTTTTATTTCAAATCCAACACTGGGTTCTTTTTTCTGTGTATCTGGATGTGTGTGTGTGTATTATTCTTCTGGGCTAGTCTTAATTAGGACTTGGCATTTCAACTGAATGGAGGCACTTATTGTTACCTGTCTCTTAAGTTTTGTGTTTGCAGCAAGAGCTCTTAACTTTATTCATTTATTATTTTCTGTCTTAGTTTTCCTATAAATTTAATAGTAAATGGACTGTACTTATATAACACCGTTTCTACCCATCCAGGACACTCAAAGCTCTTCACTCTACAATCTGTGTCCTCATTTACCCATTCACACAGCACTCTATTAGGTCTCTACAAAGCTAACACACTGTAAAAAATGAAATGTTGGATTTACTTAACCATGTTATGTTACCTGGTTCCACTTAACTGAGTTGAGTAAATTCAAAGCAATATACCAGTTTTTTAGCCAAAGAACATGAGTATGTTGCTTTGAATTTACTCAACTCAGTTAAGTGGAACCAGGTAACATAACATGGTTAAGTAAATCCAACATTTCATTTTTAGAGTGCATGTACAATCAATCTATGGAGACTAATCAGTGCCAATCCACCCGCTTCGGATGTTATCATTCATGAAATGGACATTATTAGGCGTTATCAGTCCCATAGAATGGTTTCCGATTGTCAGCTGGTTAATATGAGACATAAAACTACTGTCTGGATAAAATGAGTCATAAAACTACTGTCTGGATAAAATGAGTAATAAAACTACTATCTGGTTAATATGAGGCATAAAGACACTATCTGGTTAATATGAGACATAAAACTACTATCTGGTTAATATGAGGCATAAAGACACTATCTGGTTAATATGAGACATAAAGACACTATCTGGTTAATATGAGGCATAAAACCACTATCTGGTTAATATGAGGTATAAAGACACTATCTGGTTAATATGAGACATAAAGACACTATCTGGTTAATATGAGGCATAAAACTACTATCTGGTTAATATGAGGTATAAAGAC
>NW_013953119.1:180267-182195 GCF_001266775.1 Austrofundulus limnaeus
CATAAAGACACTATCTGGTTAATATGAGACATAAAGACACTATCTGGTTAATATGAGGCATAAAGACACTATCTGGTTAATATGAGACATAAAACTACTATCTGGTTAATATGAGGCGTAAAAAACAGGTTAATATGAGGCTTGAAGCCACTAAGGTTAACTTTAGAGCAAATGACATGGTTAGCACTAAAGACACCACCCTCCAACGGTTAGTTTATTGTGGTCTTCCAATAGGGCAATGGGTAGAGTGTTGGACCAGAGACCAGGGTTCGAGTCTGACAGGGACACAAAAAATTTATCACAATATATTTTGGTTATTTACACATTCATTGTCATTGATATATTAACCCACTAGGGGGCACTTTCAGGACAGTCTGAAGCATAGAAGGCACAGTAGGGACCCTCTGAAGCCATTGTATGGGACTGATAACGCCTAATAACGTCCATTTCATGGACTGATAACGTCAGAATCCCCTGGCCAATCACATTCATACACTGATGGGACACACATCAGTAGGGGTGAAGTGTCTTGCCCAAGAACACAACAACTGAGATAGTTGAACAGGGGATTGAACCAGTGACCTACCAGTTCCAGCACGACTCTCCTAACCATTCTGCCACAGTTGCTCTGAATGCTGCCCAAAAGGCAAAGTGTCTGTACACAAATGTTATATTAAAATATCTGACTTTTCTCATGATTACTCTCAGGGTTTATGGCAACATAGTAAGCCAACAAAGATCCCAAAAAGTCCAATAGGAATGCAGAGTGCTCAAAACCTTTAAAAAATTAAGTGATCTTTGAAATATCTCACATACTGCTCAACATAAATTGTCTTTGGACAGTTCTCTTTCACTGTCCAACATTTTTGTCCTCCTCAGATTAAAAGAATTTTAAATCTGAGGAGAATTCTCTGAAAAAGAATTAAGAATTTAATGATTTATCCTCACAGTCCTGTTCTCTCTGACCATTTTTAATAACCTTTGAGTTTACGTTAGTTAACTTTATATTTACTGAGAGTAAATTTCAYTATAGTAGATGTTTATCAGAGAACACTGTAGTTAAATTTAAAGAATCTCTTCCATCTTTATTTTCCTGTCTTACAGAATAATGTAACAGAGAACAGTAACTTACATGGTCTTGTTGATAATATTATAACTTTAATACAAACCTCTCTTGATGAAATTGCTCCACTAAAAAAGAAAGTTATCRATCGGAGGAAGCCGACTGCTTGGTTTAATTCAGAGTTACGTTCTTTAAAACAGACATGTAGAAAACTACAGAGAAAATGGTGCTCCACTAACAGAAGAATCTTATTTAACCTGGAGAGACAGCCTGCTAACATTTAAGAAATCCCTTCGTAAAGCTAGAACTGTTTATTATTCATCTTTAATAGAAGAGAATAAAAACAATCCCAGATTTCTGTTCAGTTCTGTAGCTAGACTAATGAAAAGTCCTGTCTCTGTTCAGACATGTATCCCTATAACTCTAAGTAGTGATGACTTCATGAGATTCTTTATAGATAACATAATTTTAATAAGGAATAAAATTCATGCCAAACTTCCTGCTACTGTCTCTGATTCTCTGAGCTCTGAATTATCTAAAATAAAAGCTTCATCCAAACCATCAACATGTCTGTTAGATCCCATCCCAACCAGACTGTTCAAAGAAGCATTTCCCCTAATTAATATTTATATTTTAGATATACTTAATTTGTCTCTAATGAATGGTTATGTGCTGCAGAGCTTTAAGGTTGCTGTAATTAAACCTTTACTTAAGAAACCTGATCTTGATTCAGGAGTTCTGACCAATTATAGACCTATATCTAATCTACAGACCTATATCTAATCTACAGACCTATATCTAATCTACAGACCTATATCTAATCTCCCATTCATCTCAAAAATTCTTGAGAAATTAGTTGCAAATC
>NW_013953119.1:182590-184081 GCF_001266775.1 Austrofundulus limnaeus
GTCCTGTCAGACAGTGGACTTGTGTCCATTCTTGTCCTGTCAGACAGTGGACTTGTGTCCATTCTTGTCCTGTCAGACAGTGGACTTGTGTCCATTCTTGTCCTGTCAGACAATGGACTTGTGTCCATTCTTGTCCTGTCAGACAGTGGACTTGTGTCCATTCTTGTCCTGTCAGACAGTGGACTTGTGTCCATTCTTGTCCTGTCAGACAGTGGACTTGTGTCCATTCTTGTCCTGTTAGATCTCTGCTGCATTTGATACAATTGATCACAATTATAATGTAAAGTAAAAAGCATAATATGTAGTGATTTATACTACACCTTCTTATAATAAAAATTATAAGGAAATTCACAGGTTCTTCTTATTTTCTGTAAAATCTTCTTTATACAAAAATGAATGGACAAAAACACAATAAGATGAGCGTTCTCAGTGAATTTAAATAAACGATCATTTATTTATTTACAGAATCAAATAAATCACTAATGTACTTGTGAGATTAATTTCCCATAAAAAGTTTAACAACAAACTTTGAGGTTTAGATGTTAATAAACTATTTGTTTGCAGCACTTTTTCTTAACGGGCAGGTTTAAGAGGAAAGAAAGGAGGAGGAAGAGGATTAGTTTTAACTTTAACATTTAAAGAATGTGGATTTTAACCAGAAAGACAGACGTCTGGATGAATTCAGCCAGACCTCAGGTACGCTCAGTAACAAACAGCCATTACTTTGACCAGAGATAGGTTCACCACCACGGCTCAAATCAGGGGAAAGATCATCCAACTGCTGAAGAACTTCTCAGAACCTCATCCAGTCAAACACTTTCCAGGTGTGTTTCTGTTACTCCTTCAGCCACTCCTGGGCTGATTTCAATCGAAGATTAAAGACGAAGCGCTTCTCTGTATCCTTCTCAAAAATAGAAAACTTCTGCTCTGAAGTTTCAAAACAAAAGTTTCTCTGTGAGGAACTTTGGTGAGCTCAAAATAGACGAGACTGAGTGATGGTCTGTCCAGGCTGAGAGGTTCTCCCTTTGACTCAATGGGTTAAAGCTCACAGCCAAACACTGGTTCTCCTCAGAGAGCCAGCTGTGTCCTCGTGAAGCACGAGAACGTTTGCTTTCCAACACCTCCACAGACTGACTGTCAGTTCAGAGATGTTCGTTTAAAAGATGGGAAGTGTTGAAGCACTGCCAGGTGCTGTTTGTCAGCTCCTTCTGACCTGCTCTCTGCTGACAGCTCTTTAAAGAATGATTTACTGAAAACTTCAGTAAAAAAATTTTCAGTGAGTTACATCAAAGCACAACAGAACATTGTAATAACACAATAAAACGTTGTAATAACACAATAAAACATTGTAATAACACAATAAAACATTGTAATAACACAATAAAACGTTGTAATAACACAATAAAACATTGTAATAACACAATAAAACATTGTAATAACACAATAAAACATTGTAATAACACAATAAAAAATTGTAATAACACAAAACGT
>NW_013953119.1:185664-190734 GCF_001266775.1 Austrofundulus limnaeus
AGTGTCACATTACACCAGAGAGGTGACCACTACAGTGTCACATTACACCAGAGAGGTGACCACTACAGTGTCACATTACACCAGAGAGGTGACCACTACAGTGTCACATTACACCAGAGAGATGACCACTACAGTGTCACATTACACCAGAGAGGTGACCACTACAGTGTCACACTACACCAGAGTGCTGTTAAGGGAAAAAATTAGGGACCCTGGTTAGGCTGCTGCCCCCAAATGTTCTCTCACAAATCTTGACAGTTTCATCACTGCACCAGTTTCAAGCATTTTTATCCGTTTTCAGTGTTTGACAGATCATTTTTCTGTTTTAAAGAAAATGATTAGAGTCTTAAAAAGACCAGGCTCTTTGAAGGACTGTGGTTATTTTAAACTCAAACAAAATGCTTCATCATCAGAGGCAACAGTGCAGAACATTAATACAGTTTTAAAAATGGGACGATGGTTATGCATAATTTTCCTTCGTCTTTTGTATCATAGCAACACTCACAGAGCAGCTCGTTTTTTTTTTTTTTTTCAAATTGAACACATCTGACTGTTTGTGTAACTGTGGTGGCACGGTTTATCAAGAATGCAGAAACACGTTGGAATAAATGCACAGAAAGTCTGCGTGTATGGTCGTCAAATGATTTAATCTGAGCAACAACAGAACAGAAGTCAATCAGAGAAGTCTGTCAAGTTGTGGCTGGCTCGTCAGCGCAGAGCAGCCAATAATATAACATCCTGTGACATGCTTACAACCAATCACAGTTCACCAACTGTGAATCATCTAACCAATGACAGGGCTGTCAGCCMGGAAACACCTTATCAAAATAAAAGAGGTCATGCATTGCTGGAGTCTTGAAGTCTGGGCCGATAGATTAAAACAGCCAAAACTAGTTATCATGAGATATGATTACTGGACAGTGTCAAGGTAGATCAGATATACATAATTAATCCATAACACAACAAAGGAAGGATAAATTTGGCTCTGAAGCTGTTTCAGTTCACAAACACGTCTGTCTGTCCTCACAGCTGGCATCACACCCACCAGCTGGATTAAAGAAACTGTCTAGTTTATTTTCAGCACAGTTACATTAGAACTGAATGGACACATATGTAATACTTAACTCAGCATTTAGAAACAAAAACTAATACAATATCCAGTGAATTCTAGAAACCATAGTTCTGCTTGACTCTGAAAGTAACTAAATCTGAAAGAGCCCAAAGTCCCTGCTGCTATGGGCTGTCGTTTGTAAAGTTACACAGTCAAAAATTACCACCAATATTTTTGTTTTATTTAACCTTTTATAAGAAAAAATGAACAGATTTATTTTTCAAAGTCAGTTTTTCACCATATGATTCATACATTTATAAATGTCATAGTTTATAAACTAAATATTTAACTTACAAATTAAATATNCATCATACATCATACATACATTCATCATACATCATACTTACATACATCATACATCATACATACATCATACATCATACATGCAAACATCATACATACATCATACATCATACATACATCCATCATACATCCATCATACATCATACATCATACATACATACATCATACATACATCATACATCATACATACATCCATCATACATCCATCATCCATCATACATACATCCATCATACATCATTCATACATCCATCATACATCATCCATCCATCCATCATCCGTCCAGAGATGAATATGACTCAGTTCAAATAATGTTTCAGAAAACAAAGATCAGGGAGTTTTGTTTTGCTCAGATCTCCCCTTTGATGTCACTTCCTGTTTCATTTTAGCTGAGATAAGTTCAACAGTAATTATACCACTTATGTGATTAAGTTAGTAAAATCATGTAAAATTAATAAACTAAGTTTCTTAAATGTAAAGATATTTTCTTGTTGTATTTGGAGGATGTACATGTTATGGTAAATGGACTGAATTTATATGGTTCTTTATGAAGCCCCATGGGGACCTCACAGCTCTTTACACTAAATATTTAGCTAACTATATATACAAACTAAATATTTAATTTAGGCAACATATTTAATTAAATATTTAGCTGCAAACTAAATATTTATGTTGTAGCTAAATATTTAACTTGCAAACTAAATATTTAATTTCCAAGTTAAATATTTAGTGTGTAAACTAAATATTTAGCTTGGAAATTAAATATTTAGTTTGGAACTATGACATTTATAAATGTATGAATCATATGGTGAAAAACTGACTTTGAAAAATAAATCTGTTCATTTTTTCTTATAAAAGTCTAAATAAAACAAAAGTATTAGTGGTACATTTTGACTGTGTAACTTTACAAACGGCAGCCCGTGTGCTCCATATTGCAGGTTAAATAGGTTTCTGTGTGTGTTTGGTTTGGGCTGTGATGCAGCGACAGCGTTTCAACACACAGGATAAAGATAATCTTTCCTTGGCTCCTAAATGTGTGTTTATGTCCACCTTTTGTGTGAGCATGTAGATGTTACAGAGATGCTCAAATGATTTTTTTCATGCACAAATGAAGAAGTTTAACCATGAGAAGCAATGACTGCAGACATCTTCCATCAACATGAATCATGTCCATAACTCAGCACTGTCCTACACAGAAATGTAACGTTTCATCAGATCATTAACTTTGTTTTCTTTAAATGTGGGATGTTTAAAAAAAAACCTCAAAACTAACTCTTTGTGCAGTAAGATGGCTGAGAATGTACATGTGTCAAATTCAAGGCCTGCAGATGATTTAGTAAGTAAGTAAAGTTTTATTTATACAGCAGCTTTCATAGAAATAGATTCACAAGGTGCTGTACAATCAGAGGCAAATCTAAAGATACACAATCAGAACAGGATATACAAACATTTGGAACAAAAAAGTATAAAAGCTGTACAACCATCAAAGTATCAAGACTGTACAATCTGAAAAATAAAACAAGTAAATAATATCTAGACAAAAATGTAGAGGGCAGAGTAAAACATGAACATATTAAGATGAAGGATTTTTAAATCAGAAATTAATTTGGAGGCAGGTCTCTGAATGGGTCGATTGTGATTGTGAATGTGATTGATTTAACAGTATTTCTATATTTATTTCACATTTAGTCAGTTGTACTGATAATACTTTTCAGTTTCTATAAGAGGTTGTGTTAAAACAGTGTTTCTGTGCATGAAATACCAGGTAGAGCTCAGTGTTTGTTATCAGTGCTCAGTCATAACAGTGAGATGAGGAACAGGATGTTAAACATGACGTGTTGTCTGCTGTGAACCCACAGGCAGGTGGTGAACACAGTGAGCTGTGGTTGATTACTTCAGATCAGATCAGATCAGACTGATTGATCTGATCTGATCTGATCAAAGGACTCTGCAGGTTTACATCAGTTATTTACTGCCTCTATTTTATCTTCATCTAAATCATTTCATCATCTGTATAACAATATTTACATCAGAGCTGTGTAAATATGTTTTACCCACAGTAAGGGTTGGTTTTTTGGTCTTTATGGTCTTTTCTTCCATTTACTTCAGCTGAAGTCCAGTACTGAGCTCAGATCCTGTGTGCCTCAGGAGCAGCAGGGTAAAAACTCAGGTATCTGTCTTGTTTTGGTGGGCCTGTTCGAGGGTATCACATATATAAATACTATCAGTTCATACAGGACATATTAAACTCACTCCTTCTTTAATTTTATGTTTGACATTTGTTTATGTTCTTGTTAAGGTAATTTTATATCACAGTGCAAAAGACCAGAGTTTTTATGAATATGATAATTCTTCAGGCTCAAACAGAAGTTTTCATCTGTGTAGCTCTGAGTGACAGTCACTCCTTGTGTCACACTACACATGAATACTGTCTGAACTGAAAGCAGACTTGTGGATTAGCATCGTTGTTCTCCAGAGAACACAGGTAGCACACTGAGAAACAGTTAGCATCAGAAAAACACTGTCCAGCACCAGCAGGAGGAATATTAAACTGACAGAAGCTGCTTCAGTAACGGAGAGTTACTGAACTGTTCCTCCCAGAGCAGAGCTGCAGCAACAACAGGCGTTTGTTCTGTGAGGAAACTGGGACAAGCTTTCATTCAGACTCGCTGCCTCTCATAGCTTCATATATTCCAGTTTAGATAATCTCCTGCACGCTCTCCACTAAAGCCAATTAGAGCCAAGATGGTGATAGATGAGTGTAAAAACTGGTTTTGGGCCTGAGTCCTATCTGTGCATGCATGTGTAGTCCTCTCATGTCTCAGTGTGTACACAATGTTTTTCAAAGAAACATATTATTAATTTTATTATTATTATTATAGGAAACAACACAATGATCCATTCTGGTCTTATTTTCAATCAATAAGAGCCACAATTTAAACATGTAGATTAAGAAAACAAGACATTAAAATAAGATAAAATATGCAGAGCTGTTATTATAGCTGAAGGTCTTTATTCTGCTGATTTATCTGACTTTATTTACTGTTTATTTCTGTTTAATAATCATTCTGTAAAAATATACAACTGACTGTAGACTGGATCATCCATCCAACATCCATCATCCATGATCCATACATACATACATCATACATACATCATACATACATCATGCATACATCATCCATCATACATCCATCATACATCATACATACATCCATCATCCATCATACATCATGCATCATCCATCATGCATCATACATACATACATCCATCATGCATCATACATACATACATCCATCATGCATCATACATACATACATCCATCATGCATCATACATACATCATACATCCATCATACATACATCCATCATACATCCATCATACATCATACATACATACATCCATCATGCATCATACATACATACATCCATCATGCATCATACATACATCATACATGCATCATACAGACATATCATACATCATACATACATCATACGTCCATCATACATCATACATACATCCATCATACATCCATCATACATCATACATCATACATACATACATCCATCATGCATCATACATACATCCATCATGCATCATACAGACATATCATACATCATACATACATCATACGTCCATCATACATCATACATACATC
>NW_013953119.1:191479-193372 GCF_001266775.1 Austrofundulus limnaeus
CCCCCCCCCATTATTTTTCTTATGAAAGGCTAAATAAAGCTAAATATTGCTGGTAATCTTTGGAAGTGTAGCTTTACAAATGGCACCCCATAAACATGCTTGAAAAGTTCCAAACCAAAGAGAAAAACAATTCCTGTGGCATTTCTTTTGTCTGTTGGTGGTGTGTGAACTGTGCTCCACATCTGGCTGTGTCTGTGCTGCTGGTGTGTTTCTGCAGGCCAGTGGCTTGCTCTCCCCTGAGGCCTGCACTGGTTTATTCCCAGGCCACACTTAACCACTCTCAGAGCTCTCACAATACCAAACATCGCTCTGGAATGTGCCTGTTTTTATTAAAGTTTTTTATTTCACTCTTTTTTTCTGCTCTTGCTGGTTTTTGGTCTTTTTTCTTCATAGTTTCTCAGTTTCTATCTGCCTGTTCCTAATTTGGTCACACTTTTCTATACTTTATATTAAAATGATGCAATCTGCCTGTTTGAATGTGATCACAAAGAGACTACATCTCATATCCTTTATTCTCATTTGAACCTGACTTGTTCACATGAAACCATGGGAAACATCACGTCCAGCCCTCAGGAAGATTTGATGTGGTGTGACATTGCTGTGGAAAAGACTTATCATTTTTAGTTTAGCTGTTGTAGAAAGTCATTCTTTCCTTGTGCTTACCCTGAACAGCACTGAGCCACAGCACTGAAGCTGTTTGGCTTTGAAAGCAGCTGAGATGGAGACAGCAGCTCCTGCAGTAAAGATGATGTTTTAACAGTATCATCTTCTTCATAAATGTTTTTCATTGGTTGTTTCAGACCAGTCTGTCACTGAATCAGCAGTGGGAGGTGGTCTTATAATGAGGGGATTTAGTTGTCACATTACTCATTGTGATAGATCGTCTGGAACTACGGAAATGTTAGCATCAATGTTGAGGACGTACTCACCTTTAGAACATTTTATGTTTTAGACTTCATTCAGTATATTTAATATCAGTATGTACTTAGTTTGTACTACTACTTCTCACTCCTTTTCGACGTGAAAAAATGTAGCAATACTTATGGACTTTTATTTGTCCTTGTAGGTTCTTCTTTACTTTGTGTTTTTCTTCTTTGCCTAAAAGGACTGTCTTTATAGTTAATATGTTTGAAATGAAGCAAACAATCAATCTGCAGAGAGACATTGATTTGTTGGCTGCACAGTTTGAGTTGCACATCTCCCTTTGTCAAGCCTTTGTGAAATAAATGGATGTTCCACATCTGGTTTGCACCAAATCCCTGGGTTAATCAGTCAGAGCAGTGTTGAATTCACAATGGAAGCTTCACTGTATTGTAGAGTAAAGCTCCAAGACAGTCTTCTTTCAGTTATTTATTTAAAGCTCACATTAAGCTTTCAGATGGAAGATAGTTTGATTTTCCCTCACAGAACCCACAGTAGTACTTCACGACAGAACATGGAGCTTCTGTGGGTGTTTACTGTTAGGGTACATATGTTCTGTTGGACTGGAGCTGGTACGCTTCTTATTTCCAGCATATGGGTCAGGAGTCACAAAGACGTCTCCTTTATCCTCTGTTCTAGCTCCAAAACACACCTGATTAAAGACTACGTTACAAAAGATTTGACTCATTGCACTCTTTTTAGGGCTGGGCCATATGAGGAAAATCTTATAGCCCAATATTTTTTGGCTGTATCACAATACACAATATATATCACGATACACGATATATATCACAATACACAATATACAGTGGGTAAAATAAGTATTGAACACGTCACCATTTTTCTCAGTAAATATATTACTAGAGGTGCTAATGACATGAAATTTTCACCAGATGTTGGTAACAACCCAAGTGATATTAATTTGCTCTGACAAGGGGCAGGCTTGCTTTCTAATTACTGAGGGAGTTCAGC
>NW_013953119.1:194243-195881 GCF_001266775.1 Austrofundulus limnaeus
AAGAGGTCCACGAAACCTTCAAGATTTGAAGACTGTTTGTGTGGAAGAATGGGCCAAAATCACACCTGAGCAATGCATGCCACTAGTTTCTCCAACATGCAACATGATCACTGTACAACATCCATCCATCCATCCATTTTCTGTACACGCTTCTTCCTTTTCAGGGTCACGTGGGTCACTGGTGCCCATATCCAGCAGTCACAGTGAGAGGGGCGGGGTACACCCTGGACAGGTCGCAACAATAAATCAATAAAAATCTCACTTAACAAACCACACTTCCCAATATGAGATGAAATATTTGAATGTTTTCTTGTTTTTGTCTGTATTTTAGTCAGCTCTAAAGCAGCTTAAGTGAGCTGAATAAACTGACTTCTCTTACCTGTGCTCTGTTGTTCTCTAAGCGGGCTGCTGTTTGTCAGTTTGGTGACTTGTTTGGATTGTTAAAGCCCCTTTTGGGGGTCTGTGCAGATACATACCATGTCACTTACAAATGTCTTTTGGGACAGAAGTCCCAAATGGATTGTGTTTATGCAGCAGTGGCTCAGTTGTTTGTCTCTGCTGTGCCTTCTGCTCACAGGACCTTTAACTGCATGATTTACTGTTTTATTGGTGTACAACAAACAGATTAGTGTACTCAAGCTATATTCTTCTCCTAAGCTAATAAATCTTAATTACAAACTGAAATAGTTGAGCATTTATTTGTTATGTGGCACTTTCCTTATCTTGATTTGACTGGGCAGTTGCTGTATGTCTGGACTTGTAAAAAGAAGCGTTTTGTTTCTCATGAAAACTGATGATAATATCCAGTCTATCTAATTATTGCTTAAACACTTATTATTTATGCACAACCATGGCCAGAAGCTTTGGGAATGGAATAAGTAATATTTGTTCTCATTTCAGTAATGGTCTTGTTAACACTGGTGAGGATGTTGAGGAGCTTTCTGCTGGACTAATGGACTTAGAGCAGAAGACTGGACGCTTTAAAAGGAGAGTGGTGCTTGAACTCATTGGGCCTCATGAAAGAATATGTTTGTATTGTTATCATACATGTCTCTTACTTTTGTTTTTACGAAGGGTTCATATAAAATATTTTAATATAAGTGGAAACAACTGTGTTACATAGTTTTCATTTATTCAGAAGAAGAGCAGTTGCTCACCGGTTAAAGGCAGTACCAGAAATGGCCTCAGGCAGAGAACTGGAGGAAGGCTGAGTGTAGATGACTTTAAACATCTTGGCTCATATTTTTACAATAAAAAGTCACACATTGAATGTATAAAAGTCATTAAACAGTAAATAGTTTCACTGCAGTTTGGGAACTTAGATTTATTTATTTATTTATTTACTTGTTTGTTTATTTGTTTGTTTGTTTGTCACATGGAAAACTTTTGACTCACCCTGTTTATAAATCTTATCTTAAAGGGGCAATATCATGTAAAATCAACTTTTTGGAGTTTTATATCATGTTATAATGTTATACTCTGATAAACACATGTCCAAAGCCTTGCTCTGACTCATTCATGCATGTCTGAGAAATCCTGCAGTGTTTTTAGGAAGACAAGGACCATGTCCATCCCTTTATGACCACAGTGTACCATCTTCTGACCATGTCCATCCCTTTATGACCACAGTGTACCATC
>NW_013953119.1:198615-204882 GCF_001266775.1 Austrofundulus limnaeus
CACACACACACACACACACACACACACACACACACACACACACACACACACACACACAACTAAAGAAACCATTGTCAAATCCCCTTCCTTAACTTCCAGACACTTTCTCTCCTGTCTCAGGAGCCATATATGACCTACAAGAAACTGGTGAGATGAGGTTGGGATGGTGAGGGTTCACTCTGGCTTAAATGTACCGGCTTCTAAACTCACAGTGACATCTTTGCAATCTGTCTCAGACAGCTCCCTGATGCTTTATCTCCTTTAAGATGAGTATTTCTGCGGCATGCCTGCTCACTGAGCTATAACAGATGGAGGAAATAATGAGAAAGGTCTTCTGTGTAAAGGATGAATGAAGGAGATGAAAAACAGGTCTTGACGGTGAGATGCCAAAACCGACTTTCAAGAGCTTCTTTGTACAGTGGTTAAACAGAAGGTTTGGTAAACTTGTTTTTTAGTCTGTTCAAACAAAACAGAATAAATATAGCTGTGTTAAAAAAAAAACACATTCAAATTTTTTGCCCTATTTTTATCGGACAGGAAATAGAAACATTAAATTTTTCTCTACAGGTAAATTCTGTCATGATGTGTAGTTGATGTCATCCATTAAATCAGACAAACTTAAGAGACTTAAGAGAAAAGATGAGAAAAAAGGCTGATGTGGCAGCAATAATACAAGATACAGAAGGTGAAGGAGACACGGAGGACAACTGGACATGGAAGGCACTAATGATGGGCCGTTTGAAGCTGAAGCTTCTGCACATGCATCAGTAAAAACAACACACTGTCAGAAGCTCTGTGTCGGAGCTTGATTTGTTAGAGACAAGTCATGTGATCAATAAATGCGTGATCCAAAGCTTTGAAAGTGCTGAAGTTACGTCACTGCTTTGGTACCTGATTCAAACGTTTATGAGGAAGTGAATCATTGGCCGGATTCATGGTGTGTTTTCATGGTCAATTTCTGCAAAATACAGTAAACAAACTTAACCAAATTGGAATAACCCAAACAATAAACACAAAAAATAATACAAAAAATGCTAAAAAAAAAATAAAATAAAAAAGACCCACAGATCTTGACAAGTTGGTGCATTCATGTTTTAATTGTTTAAAACAATTTACTGCCTGCTTTTTGCTGCTTCTCTAGTAAAAACAATATGTTGTATACCTACAATCTTAAAATCACATTCTTTATGTATTTTTTTGGCTGAGCAAATTTCATCTACAATTAGTTATACAAAGTATAACTAATGTCACACTTTTGTTTGATTCCTCCATTTTAGATCGCAATCAAGGTTTAAAGGCAAAACAATCAGGATAGAACAGAAAGAAGTAAAATAAAAGTAAAAAAAAACTCCATTGTTCTTTGGGTTTCTAGGAGGCAAAGTATTTTAATGAACATGCTATGTAATTATACCTGAAAAGCTCAATATTTCAAATCCAGTTAACAGCTAACCAAAATGTTAGCTTTACTTAGCTCTGCTATGGCTAAGACACTACACAGACCAAAAAAAGTTGAAGCTAAAGCTAAACCGCTAATATTTAACATATTATTGTCGTCCATGTGTCAATAAGGACAATGTGCTGCACCGGTGCTCATGTTTTTCTGTAAACATGTCCCTCTGTCTCTCTCACTTGTCTCTACACATCATGGCTAAAACCTTTCATTCATGGTGCAGTTTGACAGTCAAAAACATCAACACACATGTCAAACCTGTAATGGGACTGCTGTGAACACGCCTCCAAAACCATTCATAAATCACAGTTAAAAGTGGTCATGATGTGGTGTGTTTTCAGTAATAATTAGTTTCTTTGCCTAGAGGTGAAGTTAGAACTGTGCTGAGCTGTTAGATACAGCTGTAGAGAGAAAAGACTTCTGCTAAACACAGCCTTTTGTTTCTCTAAAATATGAATAATTTAATAAGATTAAAGCCAAGATATGTGCCTTTGTCTCACTTGACCCATGCTGTGCTATCATGTTGTTTTTGTACCGTTTGGTTATTTATCTGATTTTTTTCAGAGATTCTTGGTCAACCATAGCATAGAAACGGCTACAGATATAATTTTATGCTCAGATGGTCACGACTTGTAGCTAAACATTGAATCTCATATGAACAATATCCTGAAACTTCATGTAAAAATGCTAAAACAGAAATGTTTTCTGGCTGCTTTTGTTTTTAATAAGAGCAAGTTTTGTAGTGTTTCTTATTTCTGTGACTAGTTTGTTGTTTAGACATTTTGTCATGGAGAGAAAACCACAGGAAGGACAAAAGAATTTTCTGGATTTTTGTGGGTATATTGGATTTTAACTTGTACCTCTGCTTCCACTGAAATGTTTTATGTTGCCATAGATCCCCCTGTTTGGGTGATATTAGGGTTAGGTTTAGGACTAAGGTTTGAGTTAAGGAGGGTTTAGGTTTACGTATGCGTTTGGGTGGCTAGGTTTAGGGTAAGGATACTTGATGGGAACAATTTTTGAGGAAACTGCAGCTTTGTGAGGACCAAAGCCCGGTCCCCACAACTTAAGAGGCTAATTTTGGGTGGGAGTGTTGGGTTTTAGGATCAAGGTGTGAACTGAGTTTAGGTTAGCTTTAGGGTAAATGATCAGGGTTAGATTATAAAATTACCAAAAACTGAATGGAAGTCAATGGAAAGTCCCCACAAGGATAGAGAGACATAGTAAATGCATGTCTGTGTGATATAGTGCATAGCAGCAATAACAGTTGTCTTCATACATTTCTTGGCCCTCTCACAAATCCGACATCCTGTGAGCAGAGACAGGAACATACCTCCTGCTTCCTCTGAACAAACAAATGTTGGAAAACTTAGCCTACATCTGTGCAAATACACTTCAGTATAGTAATTTAGTTTACCTTTGGCATCAATAAAGGATTTTTGAATAGGATTTTTGAATTCAATTGCAAAAGGAATTTTTCAATGTTGAGCTTTTATTGACTTGGCTCCGTTGGTGGGGGAGGATGCCGGTCAGACCTGGCAGACACAAACGTATGGTGAGGGTCTGCTGGAAATGTCTGTCAGAGTCTCCCATCAGACGGAGCTTCAACTCACACCTCTGAGAGAACTTCGAACATGTTCCGGGGGAGGTGGGGGACATTGAGTCTGAATGGGCCATGTTCTGTACCTCCATAGTCGAGGCGGCTTACCTGAGCTGTGGCCGCAAGGTTGTCGGTGCCTGTCATGGTGGCAACCCTCGAACCCACTGGTGGACATAGGTGGTGAGGGATGCTGTCAGGCTGAAGAAGGAGTCCTATCAGTTTTTTTTTTGGCCTGTGGGACTCTGGAAGCAGCTGATAGGTATCGGCAGTCCAAGTGGATTGTGACTCGGGTGGGAAAGTGGTTCACCACCAACACTATTCATGGTGGGAATGATGCACTGCTGACCTCATCTCAGAATGTTGTGGGTTGGCGGGCGGAATACTTTGAAGACCTCCTCAATCCCACCGACACGTCTTCCCATGAGGAAGCAGTACCCAGTGACAAGGCGCTTGGGGTAGATGAGATTCGCCCGGAGTTCCTTAAGACTCTGGATGTTGTGGGGTTGTGTTGGTTGATGCAACTCTACAATATTGCTTGGGCATCAGGGGCAGTTCCTCTGGATTGACAGACCAGGGTGGTGGTCCCTCTATTTAAAAAGGGGGGCCGCAGAGTGTGTTCCAACTATAGGGGGATCACACTTCTGAGCCTCCCTGGTAAGGTCTATTCAGGGGTCCTGGACAGGAGGGTCCATCGGATAGTCGAATCTCAGATTCAGGAAGAGCAGAGTGGTTTTGGTCCTGGTCGTGGAACACTGGACCAGCTCTACACCCTCAGCAGAGTGTTGAAGGTTTCATGGGAGTTCAACCAATCTGCATGTGTTTTGTGGACTTAGAGAAGGTGTTCGACCGTGTCCCTCAGGGACTCCTGTGGGGGTTARTCTGGGAGTATGGGGTACCAGGCCCATTGATACGGCTGTTAGGTCCCTGTAGGACCGGTGCCAGAGCTTGGTCCACATTGCTGGTAGTAAGTTGGACTCATTTCCAGTGAGTTGGACTCCACCAAGGTTGTCCTTTGTCACCGATTCTGTTCATAACTTTTATGGACAGAATTTCTAGGAGCAGCCGAGGTGTTGAGGGGATCGGACAGAACGTTGTCCTTATAGACTTGATTTTACACTAATCACAATTACAGCAAAACTCTGTGTTTTCACTTCTTTGTACAGTATCCTGTGCTCATTCTGATTCATTTTCACATCACTTCTCAAATATATAAACAAGGTAACTGGTTCAGTAAGAAAGAAGATAATTGCAATTTATTTTTTAACAATAAAATATATACCCACAAAGATTATTGGTGGTTATTGTTTTAAAACTAGAGCTTTAAGATTTGTACCTGTTATTTTAACAGTTTATTTAGCTGATGGCTGTGAAACCTTTACTCATAATCACAGAACCAGAAGTTTTAGTAGCTTGTTGTCATAAGCTGTAAATTATCACACTATATTTATTTGTATTTTTATTTATTTTTCTTCCACAGGTCTTTACAGACCTCAGTTGTTTCTAAGCATGATTTTCTAATAATAAAGTCCTGCTTCCTGTTTTTAGACATGTCTGACAAGTAACAGAGCATTTGGCTTTCTTGATGTTGTCAAACAATATTTTGTATATTGTTATTGATTTATGTATGTATGTATGTATTAGAAATGTATATATTATTTATTTGAATAATATAAAACATTATTGAACAGGTGTTTGCTGTAGTTTTGAGGATTATTTTACCAAAATCCAAACTAGTTCAGTGAAAAACTGTGCACAAAAACGAATTGTTTGTAAAAAAAAAAAAAAAAAAACAACATTTGAAAGTGTATTTGGAGTCGAGCTTTAGGTTTTCTGAAGACCTTCCAAACTTTAAAGAAACTGTCACATTGATGTGTTAAAACTCTTGTTGTAAATGGGAAACTGTTACTGGCTCATTTGTCTTCACAATATTGGTTTGACAAGCAAAAGATCCAGATGTGAGATGATTATTGCATGTATGGTGAGTTAAACTGTTAATTAGTGCAGAAGTGGAAAGGGACTCCATAACCAATTAGTGATTAAACTGGACTGGATGTCTTCACAGCTTGTATTCAGTGCAGTACATAATTATCGGCCCACCCTCACTCATACACTCTCTGATGCAGACAGTAATGACTACTATTCAGCCAGATGGTGGTCTTTCCATCTGGAATCATTTGGTGTTCAACAGTTTTATGTTTTTTTCTGTTTCGAAAGCTATCAGCTATCATAGGTAATGGTGGTTTAAATTAGCCATATAGAATGTTGATGAGCTAAAGTAATAATTAAAAAGATAGTATAATCATTATTTTCAATTTAAACTCTTAACAATCTTACAATACATATCACAAATAATTAGGGATGTCCCAATAGCATTTTTCTCAAACCAAGTAACAGTGCAAGTACACTGTATTACCAAAAGTATTGTCTCACCTGTCTTGACTCACATGAGTTTAAGGTACCTCCCAGTCCTGATCCACAGGCTTCAGGATGAGGTTGGTCCAGCCTTTGCAGCTAGAAAAGCTTCAACTCTTCTGAAGGCTGTCCACCAGCTTTAGGAGTGTTTATGGGATGTTTGACCATTCTTCCAGAAGCACATCTGTGAGGTCACATACAGATGTTGGACAGAAGGTCTGGCTCTCAGTCTCTGCTCTAATTCATCACAAAGGTGTTGTGTAAAGGATTGCGTGGAAACCATACTAAAAGTGAACGTACGGCCAAAAGGCAGAAATGGCGTACGCCAAAATAAATTCAGATTTATAAAACCGTGCGTACGCACGTTTCTGCGCATCTTTCCTTTATAAATCACAGCCGCACGTCAGAGTTTGGACCAAGGGCCCGCCTCAGGTTCTACCCTCTACACGCCCACACTCAACCACWAACAGTCAATGTAAAGTACCTCATGAATGTTAAGATGTATTTAAATCAGTCAGKTGATCAGTGATTGGTTCAGACATCCTCCTTCATGTGTCTGGAGGATGAGAGGTGCTGACTGACAGCTGCTCACCTGAACACAATGTCTGGAACTGACACAGATTTTCCCTCATTTTGCTTTAGAGTAATCTAATGATTTTTATTTAAAATACTCATCTTCAAACTATTTTTTCTCTCAGAGCCTGCAGGACGATAAAAACAATAAAAATTAAATTAAATAAGTCAGATAAAATTTGAAATAAGTTATTGTCCTCGTCCTCTCCCCCACCTGCCTGTTCTGTTATCC
>NW_013953119.1:206792-209047 GCF_001266775.1 Austrofundulus limnaeus
CACACACACACACACCGACACACAATCACTCGTTCTTTGTGTGATAAACATATTTTGTTCCTGTTTTTACTTTGGATTTTTTTCACACTCACATTATATTTAATTCATTATTATTTTTATGACATTAGAAATCATTTCTGATCACGCAGGGATCAAACAAACTTGTCCTTCACACATGCAGGAAGTAATTAGCATCTGTTTAACATATGTTAATGAAGGCGTGTCAGGGGAGGAGTCTCACCTGTGCTCAGCTCCACGTTAATTGTGACGTACAAAAGAAATGTGTGTGGATTCAGACGTACGCACAGTTTGATACATCTGAATTTTTTTGTGCGTACGCAGTTTTCTGGATTTGACCGTACGTCAGGTTTCAGTAAGAAATCCACACAAGTCTTTGTACATCAGGCCCCAGGTCTTTATGGACCTTACTTTGTGCACTGGTGCAGTCATTTGGATGGTGAGCAAATATTACAATATAGTGTATTTCAGTTCAGGTACTCATTGATACAGAATACAGATCCAGAGTACTTACTGAGTTAAAACTTCAAATTTCAACAATGACTTTAAAAACATTTATATTTATCACTGTGACTGGATCTAATTTAATATGCATCATGATTTATACTGTTGCAAAATTTTAACATGAATAAAAATAACAAATAAAATTTTCTTTCAACTTGTGTAACTTTCTTAAACATTGAACTGCCAAAGTTTTCACTTTAAATTTAAATTGTAGCACATTCAATGGAGTATTGATGCTATTTGTCCCGGTTCCAAGTATCAGAGTATTTTGTACATTTGGTAAAATGCTGGTATTGGGACACCATTACTAATAATTACAATAATCTTTGGTTAGTGTAGACTCACAGAAATGAAGTGCAAGGGATACACAGGTTTTTAGAGTTTTACCACATAATGAGGTATGTCCACCTCTGTCCTCTTTCAGGTGTATCACATACAGTGACCTGCTTCTTTTCTCTCCTCTCTAACTGACCGTAACATCTACAACTGGTTGTTTTCAGAAACAGATTTATACCTGATAAGTATTTAATATTTTTGGGAGTATTATCCAAATACTTTACCACAGACTCTGCTTCGAATACAAGTTGCCTAGTCTTTATTGCATACACTGCTTAAAATAATTGGAGTAGAAATGTCTGGTCAATGCACCACTATCACCAAATAAACACATCTTAAATGGTACAAATCTGTGACATACGTTGCATTAACACTGTAGTACTACAAGGGGTGGCTGTGGCTGAGAGCAGATGTCCTCCACTGAGAGAGTTGGTGGTTCAGTTCCACTGCTGTTCAGTCAGTGTCCCTGGGCAAGACCCTGAAGCCCCCTGCCTCTGATGTGTGTCCCATCAGTGGTTAGTCTCCAGAGGTTGAGTCACCTGTAGTAGCTCTGTAGAGACCTAACAGAGTGCTGTGTGAATGGGTACATGAGGACAGATTGTAGTGTGAAGAGCTTTGAGTGTCCTGGTTGGATAGACATAAGCTATACGTTGTTTTTGAGATTATTTTTGTTTAGTTTTTCTTCTTTGTAGATTGTTATTGTTTAAAAATTTAATTTTGGGACAAAAAAGGCGCAGATACTATACGATTTGTTTTCCTCTTTCTGCCGCCTTTCATTTTATTTGTGATTTGTGTTTTTAATTGAATATAAATTTGTTTTGTTATTTTTAAAGAAATGAGTAGTTAAATAAAATATAACAGTCCATTTACAACATATGTGACTACATATAAAACTGAACTGAACTTCATTGACAACACAAACATTTATCAGCATTTTCAGTTGTTCTTAACCAGTGGTGGGCAGCACTAATTCAAAAATTAGCTCCGCAATTTCTAAAGCACTTAAGAAAATATTTAGGTCCGCAACTTCAAAAGCGCCTGTGCATTAGAAATATTAGCAGAAGCTAATTTTAAACCACAGGTTCAATTTGACACTTACTATTGGGCTACAGTTCATGTACAATATATGTACAATGCTGCCCACTAGTGGTGTATGAACCCTTGTACAGATCATTTTACAATCACTGATCTGGGGGTCTGATTTCCTGAAACAGACCTTTGGCCCCTGGTGTAAAAATTAAAAAGTTGTTGAGGATTGCTAGTTTGGCTGCTTCTTTAAAAAGTTGTTGAGGATTGCTAGTTCGGCTGCTTCTTTAAAAAGTTGTTGAGGATTGCTAGTTCGGCTGCTTCTTTAAAAAGTTGTTGAGGATTGCTAGTTCAGCTGATTCTTTAAAAAG
>NW_013953119.1:214228-215889 GCF_001266775.1 Austrofundulus limnaeus
GAATAACATAGGTTTTGTGAGAGCCTAAAAACGACCGTCCTACTCCATAGACAGCTCGACAGCGCCCCCCTTAATTAACATTTTTAATTAGTTAAAAAAATTATTACCCATTTTTAAAAACTATTATTGATACATTAAAGTTAGTAAAAGATACCTTATGTTTTTTGTTCTCTGTAAATAATTTAGATGTATTTTTCACAGCTGTACACTTTAGAGTGGAGCTGGAGATGTTTTCTTGTTTTTGAAGAAGCAAAAGTCTCAGAAGTTAAAAACAATTAGAACTTTAAACTAAAATGTTCAGACATGCTGAGTGTGTCGTGGACTTGATTTTAAGTTTGGTTTCACCTCTGCCTCTGCAGTACAGGTGCACAGTGATGACAGAGGGTCCTGTTGGAGGACAGGGACTGTTTCCTGGAAGGATGCAGGAGCAGGATCAGTCTGTTCCACCCTGCTGTTTGTTCAGCAAAGCTCTGCTCTGGACTTCCTGCTTCATTGTGTCTTTTTCTGCACAGGTCGCTTCTTTTCATCAGAACCTCTGCACAGGACCTGTTAGTACCAGAGGTCCTGGTCAGGTCCTGGTCAGGTCCTGGTCAGGTCCTCAGGTCCTGATCAGACTAAATGTGAAGTTCACACTTTAAAAATCTTGCTGCAGAAACTCTCAGCTGTTTCCTGTTTGGATAACATATCATCAGGTCTGATTGAGCTGACCCTTGGGGGGCTCATATGGACCCCACTCCTGTAGGGTGTGGTGGTGGGCTCCTCCTGACCTGGGGTGGGGTTAGAGGCCCGGCTCACTCCCTAAGAGGCAGCGGTGACTTGTACCTGTTAGCTGTGACAGCTGTGAGCACAGACAGCAGGAACCAATCAGGATATGAATCATTTCAAGGTGCAGTTATGAACTGTGGGTTTAGCTCTCAGTTGTATTAAAGTTGTTGTTTTTAAACTTTATTAGTGTGTATGGTAAATAACCTCTTATTTTCCCAATACTTGTTTTTAAATGATAAAGATTAAAAGAGTAATTAATCATCAGAAACACTTTGAATCTGTTAATGATTAAGGTTAGGCACAGCCTCTTCATGCCTTTGCTCTCTTTGAAGCTTTCATTCCTGTTAACCACAACATTGTTCTTTGATTTCCTTTATTTGAATGATTGAAGCTTGTTTTTGTCTTGAAGAAGATGAGTACAGGAGGCAAGTTGTTGAAGTGAAGCAAAACCCAGTTATATAACAGAGCCTGCTTTAATTGGTTGAACATCACACCACTTACAGTATTATCCATGCTTGTGTTATGGACTGGGTACTGAAGGACTCCAGTAATTAGTTCTGTGAAACTGGGCTGGACCATCAGCATGAAGCTAATTTCACTGGTTTTGGGGGTTTCTTGGTCTTTCTGCCCCCAGAGGACTGGTGATTAGCTCTGAAGTAAGGCTAATAAATGAATACCTGTCTTTATACGGCCTAAGAGATTGTTGACAAATGATGAGTTTGTGAATCATTTAGATGTAATTTATTGGTTCTTAAAGTGTTTTATCTTTGTCTACACTGAAATTAGGGTCAAAACAACAATTTCTGCTTTTTTCTTGTTCTGCTTTCAGGCTAAAACAAGATGGTGATACATGATAACTGTGTGTGTGTGTGTGTGTGTGTGTGTGTGTGTGTGTG
>NW_013953119.1:215927-222976 GCF_001266775.1 Austrofundulus limnaeus
GTGTGTGTGTGTGTGTGTGTGTGTGTGTGTGTGTGTGAGTGAAACAACCATCAACAACAGGATGTGTGTTTAGAAATGAAGTCTTTCAGTCCGTATATGTTTTATTTGTGGGGAAGAAGAACTATTGATAATTGATTACTTCTTTCTCAGCTTTGTGAAGGGAAAGTTTGCCACCTACTGGAGACATTAGAGCATTACCTCCTTGTTCATCCTTTCTCACCATCTTTGTGCTCTCTTGTATGATCCTTTTACATTCTGAAAGAGACAAATGTGGATGTATTGTGTCATCAAATGTGTTTTTTTTTTTTCATTTGACCTTTATTTGTACAGGTAGTCTCATTGAGATCCAGAATCTCATTTCCAAGAGAGACCTGTTATAAGACAAAAATTACAAAACACACTGTCTTATTCTTTAAAATTTTATTAGATTTTTTATCATACAAAGATAACTGTATTATCTGCCAAGTTTGAACTGTTTTATTTACATTGTGATTGTGTTTATATCCCAAAACAACCAAGTGAAGATTTAAAATAAATTCTAATGTATTTGTGTTTGTCCCTGTTATCTTTTTCAGATCTACTGTCGTCTGTGTTTGAAAGCTGAATAGGATTAGCCATTGTTCTGCAGTGCTTTCCTGCCCATTGTTGCTTGATGGAAAGCTTTCCTGTGCACTGAGCTGACCGGCTGCCCTCTGAACCTGCAGTCATGTCAGCCTGCAGCACCTTCACCGAGCACGTGTGGAAACCAGGCGAGTGCAAGAACTGCTTCAAACCAAAGAGTCTGCACTGCTTAACCCAGAGCGGTGGAGGGAAACCACCTTCTGAACACAGGTCTACGTCAAACCAGCAACACATCACACCTGCAGCTGGGAGCCGAGCTAACGCTAACCTTACTACAAACATCCAGAGAGGTGGAAGTGGACCTGCACGCCCAGGACCAGTCCGTCCACCAGTGGCTAGAAAGCCAACCATTGCTGTAAAGCCCACTATGATGCTGCCCTGCTCCTCTGCTGCTCTGGATTCAGATGGCAGTTTGCAGCAACAAACACATATCATAGAACAAGGTAAAAACTCAGCCTTCACGGTCTGGAATCACAACGGACTGAACAGTAAGAGGCCCAGTGGACCCAGCAACAATAATGAAGGAGAAGATGGCAGTGAGGAAATTGAAGGTTATGGACAACTGAGCCCAAGGACACCCAGTGGGAATAATAATAGTGGATTGACTGATGTCCTGAAGGAGATTGCTGGTTTGGGTCCTGGCTCCAGCCCCCCACCCTTACCTGGGTCCAAAGACATGTTTTGGGGGCGAATCAGTAGCTCCTACCAAAGGTCCTTAGAAAGAGGCCTCCCAGCCTCCAGCTGCCTGGCCATGGGAACCAGCAGTGGTGCTGCCCAAAAGAGAGTATCCCTTAGTGACAGTACAAACATCATCAGCACAGAAGGTGGACGCTACTGCTACCCAGAATTTTCCAGTGAAGATGATGAAGATGAGGAGGAAGAGACTGAGAACGATGATGATGATGATCATGAGAGCTGGGATGAAAGTGATGAAGAGTTACTGGCCATGGAGATTCGTATGCGAGGCCAGCCTCGATTTGCACATTTCCGTGCTGCCACACTGTCTCCTGTACCGTTTGCTGCAGGAAAGAAATGGAACACTGTGCCGCTTCGCAACCGTTCCCTTCAGAGGATCTGTGCCGTGGACTACGATGATAGCTTTGATGAAATCTTGAATGGCTACCCCTCAGTTGATTCCAACGGGAGTCTTCTTCCCTATGGTCCTCGTGACATCCAAGGCAGCGCTTTCCTGTCAAATTCAGAGTCTACTACTTCTCCAGAATCATCTTCGTCGCTACAAGAAGATTCTCGAACCACATCCAGCAGTGGGAGCAGTGCCCAGTTTGCCATAAAAAATGGTTTGCATTCACCCATATCTTGCAAGGCACCCATCCCATGTGTATCTCCCTCCAAAAAGGAGCCTGTCAACAGAGTATCAAGTCCACTCAAAGTGGCTGAAACACACAAAGCTGTCCTGGCCATAAGATTGGAAGAACAGGATGGCAGGGAAGGCATGCCAATGCCTCAAGCCCTACCTGGTCAACCAGTAACTATAAGTTTTAGTCCCACAGAGGAGCAGGCTAAACCATACCGTGTTGTAAACCTAGAAAAATCCCTCATATGCAAGCCCTACACAGTGGTAGATGTTTCAGCATCCATGGCCAATAAAGATGAACAAATACCAGATTCTTTGCCAAAACCCAAAAACCTGTCAAAGCCATCCAGCCCTATGTCAGTTTGTAGCACTCCTTTAGTCCAGCCTCTATCTCCAGTGACCCCCATTTCTCCATTTTCACCTTTAAGACCAACATCCCCTTTATCTGTTGGCCAGGTAGGTTTTCCACGAAAGAAACCAGGTGCTGTACGCTACCAAGAAGTGTGGACATCGAGTACAAGTCCGCGACAAAAAATACCTAAAGTGGATCTAGGAAGCCCTCCTGGTTCCTCTGTCCCTGCTCAGTTCTGTGGTCATAAGTCAGCTCCCACTTCTCCTGTTGCAGGCTTGTCTTCTTCTCAAACTGTACCTGTAAAATCCCCCAACTTATCTGAGATCAAGTTCAACAGTTTTAATAATGCAGGCATGCCTCCTTTTCCCATTATTATTCGAGATGAACCAGCATACGCCCGCAGCTCAAAGAACGCAGTTAAAGTACCAATTGTTATCAATCCAAGTGCGTACGACAATCTTGCTGTGTACAAGAGCTTCCTGGGACTCCATGGGGAACAGTCCCAAACAAAAGGAGTGGGTAGCAGGGTTACCAGCCATACCTATGAAGAAATCGGATCCTCTGAGAGTGTTCATTCCTCTTCAACAGAGAAAACTCTTTCTGGGAGGGGTGCATCAGAGCAAACTTCATTTGAGGACATGAAATTTCCTCTTGAACCAAAAGCACCAAGTTTGCTCCCAAAACCCACTGTAGACTCTAGCACTGCAACAAGCACTGTCATGAGTTCTCCATCTGGGGCCTTCTCACCAACTACATCAACAAATTCCCTGTCTAATCTAGCCATTACTGCTAATCTGACTAAATCTAGTCCTGTTGGAAATGTTCTTCCTCACACTTACTGGACAGCTGGAGATGATACTTCCTGTAAAGATGATGATGATAAAAGCTCAACTTTATCTTCTGGGACAGTTGTAAGTCACAGAGAGGAAGCCAGTGCTGTACTGTCACAGATTGTAGCCTCTATCCAACCTCCTCAGTCTCCCCCAGAGTCACCCTCAGCCCAAACCAAAACAGTTAGTTCTGAAGAGTTGTACGCCCTCCCACCTGATGCCATGAAGGAGACTCTTAATCGACCCAAGTCTCTCTTCTCTACCACTGATGGTTGTCTTTCTAAGCCAAGAAAAGAGAACCTCTCAAAGGTTTTGTCTAAATCCCAGAGTGCCTCTGCTGCTGTGCCACTTTCCAACCCTCGTTCAGAAACCAGTGCCCCCTACCCTCCCCCAAGATCCACATCCTCCCCATACCATGCTTCTAACATCCTTCAAAGGCATTTTGGTAATTGGACAAAGAGCTCTGCTTCAAGTTCCCCTGTCCGGCCCAGTGAAGGTGAAGCAAGTCTTGGTGCAGAAGGAAGGCGCACTTCAACAGAAAGCTCCAAACCTAAACGATGGATCTCCTTTAGGAGCTTCTTTCGTCGGCGGAAGGATGATGATGAGCAGAAGGAGAAGGTAGAGAAAGACAAGGAGAAGGGTAAACTGCTGGGCCTTGATGGGACAGTCATTCACATTCTTCCACCTCCACCTGTGCAGCCTCAGCATTGGTTTACAGAGGCCAAACCCCAGGACCCCACTCAGAAGCCTACTATTATTTTCACCTACAAACCTGGCACTCAAAGCAACGCTTGTGATGGAGAAGGAGAGCTACGAGTAGAGCATTGCAAAGAAATGGAGCTACCAGCAGCAGATGGAAGTAAGGACAGCAGAGCATTGAGCCCAGAGCAAAGCCAGTCCTCAGAAACCACTGGAGGGGACGTCTTCAGCAAAGACCAAAGGTATGTCTAACTTCTACTTGCTCTGCTTCTTAATAACACACATGTGTAGTGGATATTTATGAGATCAATAACTGTAGGCACAAATGTAGCTTATATGAAGATGTCATCAAAGACAAGACAAAACAAAATACAAACAAACTAAACTTATGTTGTAAAGAATCACAGCTTAAAATGAATGTCCAACCTCTAAAGTGGTAAAACTGTCATCACATCACAGAACTGTGAGGTAATGGTATCTTAATGAAACATGCTGATTGCAAGAACTAAACATCCTTAAACTCTCTTGTAATGTTTTTACCTTTACTGTGCAACACTGCTTTTGTTTTACTCAAGTTGTATCTAAGCTTTAAGCAAGGCACTTTGTCTCATTAACATTAATCTGTCTTACCTAATGTGTTCCTGTGTTCTTTAATAACAGGTTTTAATCTGGTGTTACTGTATCTGAGCACTTCATTGACACAGAAGCCTAAAAAGGTATCAGATACACTGGATGTGTGGTTCCAGTTAGCTTTTTTCTTCTTCAGAAATAAGGTTGAACAGCTTTCGAGTTATTCTCAGTACCTTATTCTGTGTTTAAGAATGGGTCAGAAAACAATGAAAATCTGTAAACATGTCCAAACACAACCACACACAACCATCCTGTCAATGTATAAACAAAAGAAAGGTACAGGGAGTGAGGCTGTGCTACATAAACACAACCTCAGTATATTTTACACAGAAATCTGTTTTTGTTGAATTGTGATTCAATTCTTACATTTAAAAATAAGACCTTTAATTGAACAGCTTATAGTGGGTTGTATGTTTGCTCACAGGACATGTTGTCTCCATTTTCATGGAGTGGTTTGGTGAGTCGTCCTGGAACCAGAAGGTCGCTGGTTCGATCCCCCGTCCAGCCGTCTCAGTTGTTGTGTCCTTGGGCAAGACACTTCACCCACCTTGCCTACTGATGGTGGTCAGAGGGTCCGGTGGCGCCGGTGCATGGCAGCCCCACCTCTGTCAGTGTGCCCCAGGGCAGCTGTGGCTACAGTGTAGTTTGCCATCATCAGTGTGTGAATGTGAGTGTGAATGGGTGAATGTCTGTTAGTGTAAAGTGCTTTGGGGTCCGGAGGGACTTGAAAAGCGCTCTATAAGTTCAGTACCATTTACCATTCATGTGTTTTTGTATGAATAAACTTTAATGAGCTGCAGTTTTATAGATGCTAATCTACATATCAAAGTGTCCTTGTGACCTTAAGACGTATTCAACCATTTATTCAAAGTGAAAGATCCTTTTTCTTCTCTAGTTCCTGAAAAGTTGTGATTTTGCAGACGAAGGTTTTTGCCTGACACCAACAATCATTAATAGTTTAATGTTTGTGGTGATTATTAGTAAGTTGGCTGTGATGTAGTCTGGAGATGTAGCCCTGTGCAGCAGTCTTGTCCTCTTGCAGCAGTTCTCAGATTCCCCCTTTTAAACCTTTGTAGCCTCTGACCTTCATTCTCAAGGTTATTTTCTTTAGCTGATTTTTACTCTGCCTCGATGTTTTTTAAACCATCCAGTGTTGTTTGGGTTGTTTTTATTTGCTCCTCGTTCCTATCTTTGAGTTTTTAATTTAGCTCTCAGAACCCATGAATCCTTTGAGCCTGAATCTCTGGGAACCCCTCCAACCCTGTCAGGAGATCGGCCTCATTCTGTCTCCATTTCAAACTTCTCTGGATATTTTCCTTCTCCTCCACCTTCAGCTGATGTGCTGCCTTTATTCCTGAAGTTTCTGTCTTCTCTCTCCCTTTTCAACAAGTGGTAAAAACCTCACGTGTGGGCTCACGTTGCTACTTATAACAGATGTCTGGAGTTTAATAATGTTGCTGCTTCTGGACTAAAAGTTCAAACGAGTTGATCAGTAGAGCAGTGATTAGCTGTAGAACTAGTTTTCTGTGAAGGGTTTTGCAAGCAGAGCAGCAGTCTGCTGCATTAATTAAATGTTAAATAATTGGTCCTTGTGTTTGCTTAGTGTAGACACTCTTGGTAAAACATCTTAAAAAAACTGCTGTAGTACTGGTCTTGTTGCAGCATCGTCAAACTGAACACATTTTAAATCTGATTCGCATTCTTCTAACATTCATCAAGCTTTGTGTCATAATAAGCAAAGAGACAACTAAATCTATTCAATCAGAAATGAAATAGTTTGAAACTTTAAAAAAATAAAGCCTGACATTTGACAGCAGTGAGACAACAGAACTGAAATAACTAAAACAAAAGAGTTATTAGAAATACAATAAATTAATAAATGACTGGCCTTATTGGTGCTTAGAATTTTATTTTAGGGAGACCCTATCAAAACTAAAAACTAAAATTATCTTCAAACTACACAACAAAATCTATCAACAAAGTCAAGCTTAAGCCTAACATTTGCACTCTTCAGTTACAGAAGACTTGTGGACATTTCACTTGGTGGGTTTAGGTAGACTGAACCCAGGAGGAGTTCAAATTAAATGACGTTTTATTATTAAGCAACACAACACTTTGCTGTGGCGGGGGCCCGCCCTGGGTGCCCCCTTGCTCTGTCGGCGGTTGGGTGGGCGCTCTTGGCCAGGTCGTCCTTGCTGGGGAACGGTGGCCTCACTGGGCGGCGGGCCGGCTATGGGGCTGGGATCAGGTTTTGTGGGTCTGGGTGGCTCTGGGGGGTTGGGGTGTTTGTCCCGGTTTCTGGTGGCCTTCGGGGCTCCGTCAGTTCATGGTCTGGGGTTCCGTGGGCTTGGCGGTTTGCCTGGAGGGAGAGGTATTTGGGCTGCTCTTCCTGGGTGGGTTTCGGGGAADGGGAGGGCTTACTGGGGCCAGCGGGGGAGCTGACTCCCTGTGGGAGCATTTTTCTCCTTCAGTTTATTCTCCCCATCCCTCACCGCACACCTCCATCCTCTTCACTTTCAACTTCACCCATGAGGTGTGGCTCTTGGTTCTTGTGGGTGGCCCGCTGGCCAGGGTGGCTGCCGGGTTCCGGGGGGTGGGCGGC
>NW_013953119.1:224294-229778 GCF_001266775.1 Austrofundulus limnaeus
CAGACAGACAGACAGACAGACAGACAGACAGACAGACAGACAGACAGACAGACAGACAGACAGACAGACAGACAGACAGACAGACGGACGGACAACACTACCTCACCCTTGGTGGAGGTAATAAGGGGTTAACTCTGCTGGTGCTTTTTTTCATTCCTGAAGCAGTTTTATTAGAGAACGGTGGGCGTGGCCTTGAGGCTGGCCAACACAGGTTACCTTCGACAGGTGAGAGCATAGAGAGAGGGAGAGGCAGACAGAGAGCAGTGAGGAACAGGAGACCAGGTCATGGACCCCACATGGACCCTACAGAGGACTACCTGAACACTGACGGGACTAGAACGTGATCTCTCCTGTCGTGTCCTCAGCCTGATCAGATGGGGAGCTGTGTGAGTCAGTACAGTAGGTAAGAACTGAACCTGGGTTTTACACACCTGTGTAACCTGTGGCCGCCCTGCTCACAGGCTGGATGTTGACTCAGTGAGGAGGAGGAGGAAGGTTTTCAGTTAAAGAGCTGTGGATGTTTCAGCCTGGACTGGAGCAAAGTGAGCTGCACAGTTCTGTCTGAACAAGTCCGGTCCTGACAGGAGCGTGAAGCAGCTCTGAAGTTATTTACTGTGTCAGTGACCTGCTCACATGTGGACCCAGTCTGAGGCTTGGTTCAGACAGGACAAGCTGCTGCCATTTCTTCTCTCTGGAGTTAGGTCCTGTTTCAGACACTTTTTGACCTGTTATAAATCATTAATCACCAGTTTCTTTGGAGAATCTGCAGTGATTATTTTCTGAACGGAGCAAAAATCTAATTTTTCTAAAACCTTCAAATGTTAGTAAAATGTTCAGTTTTAGTTCTTATTGACTGTCTCTATGGACATCCAACCTGTTTCTTCTGTTTTATTTTTAATTGTCTCACAACATTTTAGTCATTATTGTACCTGTTTACTGTTGGTGTTGAGTAACTTCATAAAGTACTGCACTGTTCAGCTGTTTTCAGCTCTCAGGTGTGTTATGGCCGACCAGGACGCACTGTAAAAATGTTCGACCAGAAACTGTGTCTGAGGAGAGACAAACAAATGGGCTGAGCTCCCTGAAGGCCTCATAACAGACGAGGACAAATATGGGATTAAAATTATTATTTATGAAGTTAAAATACCAGCAGGCAGAGCATGCTAACCATCATTTGATATTATATCCCACAGTAAAATACTTATTTGTACTAACGTACTTACAGCTACTTTTGGACATTCCTCCAAATGTTTAACTAAACATAAAAAAACAAAATGTTGTTAAAACTTCAGACTGTCATATTTTACACTCTTTACTCTCGTGGAGTAAAGTAACCAGGTACACTGGTTTTGAATCAAATGTACTGTATTCATGTCTGTCTCTTGAGCTGTACTTTTAGGGAGTTTCTTCATGTTTTTAAGTCATTACTCACATTAGAGCTGTGTAAACTTTGTTCCTGCCACAGGAAATGACACATCTGAATCAGGACATTATTGTTAATGAGTTTTAACTGTTCATGACCTGTGTCTTAAACAAACTGAACGTTCTGTGACCTTACACGCTCCTGGCATTTAGTTTTTCTATTGGCTATGACAAAATACATTTCTACAACTGTGGGATTAAGGCACAGTTAGACACAATAATCTAATCTACATTTTGAAACAGTTACAGGAACATGAGTTGTACATGTACGTATAAAAACCAGATTTACTACAACGGGGGTTAAAGTCTACAGATGGTTAAAATATCACCTGCTCTGACAGATCACAACACAGATGGTGGAAAGATGTAATATCTGAAGCAGGTCACATTGAAAAATCATGGTTAAACAGTCCAATTCATTTATAAAGCCCTTCAAAACTCCTCCAAAGAAACAAAAAATAAATAAAACATAAAATACAGTAAAAACACACAACAATGAAAATGAAAAAAACATAAAAACAAAGGAAAAACTGATGGAAAACATAAAGATCAACATCCTAAGATGTAGCAAAAGCCAGTGAATAAATGTTTTAAGAGATTATTTAAAATCAGCTAATGCGTAGGCCAGGACCCAACATGTTACAAGCCTGATTCCCTCTGAGCTTACACCTGGTTTTAGGCACATGAAGGATCAGAAGATCTGAGGAACCTGTAAGATGTGTATGAATGTAAAAACACAGAAAAGTAGAGGTAGGCAAGATTGTTTAGTGATTTAAAATCAAATTAAAATCATTTTAAAATGGAGTGGTAACTAATGCTGGGGTTTTAAAACTGTTGTGATCAAATTTCCTTGTACTGGTTAAAAGACGTGCAGCAGCATTTTCACCATCTGTAAAGAAGAAATCATAGACCCACTGATACCAGCTTATAGAGTTCAACACCTTCTAGGCCCTAACTTCATCAAGGCAAAAGAAAATAAGAGGACCCAAGATTGATCCCTGAGGAACTCCACACAAAAAGGGGGCAGATGAAGATCTGAAGCCATAGAAATGAACAGAGAAAATATGTCCAGTAAAATAAGACTTAAACCAGTCCAACACCAACCCCCTGCTCTCTCTGCTCGTTGATAAATCACAGATGAAGCCAGACACTTCTCACTCAGATGTGAGCGTTTAGAAATGGACCGGGCAATTCCAGAACCAAACGGGGCATGGCATGGAGCTGACCTGAGCTGGGCTGAAGTGAATGTGACACATTAACTGTGTGATGGACATCTGCCTTGTGTCATTTATCGAACATTCAAATTAACTCACTTTAGCTTTTTTTCTTTTAACTAACTACTACCTGCTGTGCATCATTACCTCTAATAAATTAGTTAATAAGTCAATAAATCTGTTTGTTGTTGTTTAATGCTTCAAGTGGGCAGTCACACTGTAATGTCATCAGCTCATCACATGTCACATGGGTGCAAAGGGTCAATAATCCTATAGCTTTACTGGCTATAACATAACTAAGGAATAATCCAGGAAACCTAAGTCTAACTATAGGATTTATGAAAAAGGAAAGTCTTCAGTCTAATCTTAAAAGTAGACAGAGTGTCYGCCRCACGGACAGAAASWGGAAGTTGGTTCCACAAGAGAGGAGCTTGATAACTGAAAGCTCTGCCTCCCATTCTACTTTTAGAAACTCCAGGAACCACAAGTAAACCTGCACTACATATACCACAACCAAATGTTAGCAAGTAAAGCAGATTCAGTCACTTTAACCTTCAACAGAGTCCAGGCCTCCAGCTTCTCAGTAGCTGAGGTTTCTGATCCTCTGTATGAAGCAAAGTGTAGAACAAGGGCCTAGTTTTCTCCAGTCTATGGGACAGGTGGAATAAACTGTAGTCTCTACACAGGATCTGCAGGGTTTTCACAGTGTGACTGGAGTTCTCCTCAGTTTGAGCTCACACAGCAAACATACTCTGAAACACCCTCTATCATCTCTAGCAGAAAAAGTTCATTCATTGTCAGTTTATGGTCTCTTATTGTGAAAGGACACATCACATGTTCAATGGCTGCAAGTCACTGTGTCAAACACTGCAGGAGCACATTTATAGCAGATTTAATCAGTACCAGCTTAGCCTGGTAGCTTTAGCATTAGCCACGATGCTATCACCATATATATGTATTAGCTCAGAGCTACACATTCTCCTCTCGTCACTGAGGTCCTCCATCCACATGACTAGCTAGCGCGACAAACAAGCTAACCTGTTGTCCTCCATCCATATTTTCAGTTCCAGGCTGAGTCATTTCTACCTTCTCCTCTCTGTCAACGCTCTCTGGTTTCATTTAAAAGAGTCGATCATCAGATATTGTCCAAGATTAACCTTCAGGGTGGATATAGCTCGCTAGCAGCCTCGCACCAAGGACCTATCCACGTCATCATTTACCCAGAATGCTTTGTGTGCAAATAAAATGGCTCTGTCCGTGTTAAAATATATTTTTAAAAATTTACAAAAATAAACATGCTACAGTATTTTTACAGTCTTTATTTTACAATTAAAATATATGTTTTTGAAATAAAGTCTAATGTTACAACTAATCAGGGATCCTTATAAATAAATAATTTCGTTTAATAATAAGCTGTTGTGCATTATAGTATTGGAGAATCATCATTACATTTGACAGAGGAGGTACTAGTGTGACAAAATGGCTCAGGGGGTACACTAGTCTAAAAAGGTTGGGAACCACTGATGTAGAATGTACTTGTGTGATGTAAAATATACTTGTGTAATGTAGTACAGAGATTCTTAACCCATGGCCGGCTGTGAGCGCCACCTTGAGGGCCTCAAAAGAACAACAGTTTTTAACTTTGGGCCTCAGAGGGCCGTGGGACCACATTGATTTTGAATAAGGTGTAATACACTTTCTCACCACTAGTAGCAGTAGTGCACCACTCAGATGTTTAACAACTTTTTAATATGTGGAAGAAGAACCTTAGAAACCTGCTGAGAATGGAAACTTTTTTAAATGAAAAGTAGAAACAAAAATGAAAGTAACTCATCAAAAAACACCAAAGTTTGTCACTAATATGAAGAGCAGCTTCTGGTTTTACCATGTAATATTTTAAAAGTTCTAAACATTATCAAATACAGTTGCAGATGCAGCTATAATCAGAATGGCACATAAGCAGTGCGCAGGTGCACTTGCTTGGGCTAAAAAGGAAAAAGCATACCAGATGTGACATCATAAAGCTCCCTTGCGTACCTAAGATTGTACCTGATTGTCTGTCTAAACAACAGCTAGCAGGGCTCTAGAGTGCGACCAATGTGGTCGCAAAGGCGACCTGATTTCTTAAAAAATTAAAATAAAAATAATCCAGCCACACTGCTGTGAACAGATCGTTGTTCGGTGCGCCACAGCGGGACCCTGATATAAGGATTAAACGGACACTGCCTTCAACAAATCAGACGAAGTCCAGAGCTGTTTTGTCCAATCAGAGCAGAGCAGGGCGGGACTTTCAGTGATAGCATGTTTAGTTGAAGCAGCGGCTCAACTGGAGCTGCTGCAGAGATCAGTCCATACATCTCCTGCACTTTGGTCCTGAGCTAGCAGAGACTTTGGTCTGTAAATCCTAACTTTATATTAAATCTATGTTCAGAATGTTGTTATTGAACAGATCTGTCCAACTCTGTGTGAGTGACTAAACTCTCCTCCTGAGAGACTGCTGTATGAGCGTGTCACTGCACGCAGGCTGTCTGTGAGATTCACTGAGTTCTTCTAATTAAACCACATTAACTAACAGAACATTTGTTTGTCCCATATTAAAGCAAAGATGATTCTCTGTTTAACACCCCAGTCAAAAACATTATATAGATTAAAAAAATTAAAACAACTTGCCATGTTCTCTAGGTGAAAGAGTTTTAAATGTTATTTTAATTTATCATAAAGATTCACAAATTTCATCCACAATCTTATAAAAAAACAAGGTTCTTGATTTGCTAAACTTATTTATATTTAGGACCAAACTGTGACACAGCTTTTCTTGGATAAATGTAATTTATTAAATGATCAAATA
>NW_013953119.1:230500-239238 GCF_001266775.1 Austrofundulus limnaeus
GTCTCGTGATTATTTGACAGGAGTTTTACTTTTAAACTGTAAGTGTATTTAATTTAGTTATGATAGTTTAGTTATGATATAAATAGAATAAAACTTAAACCAAGATTTATAATAATTATCATTTTGATCTGTATGGTAATGTCTGACTGGACCTCGTGTCATTTTATGTTTAATAAATTGGGCGCCGAGGTCAGAAAGGTTAAGAACCCCTGATGTAGAATATACTTGTGTAATGTAGAATATATTTGTGTAATGTAGAATATATTTGTGTAATGTAGAATATATTTGTGTAATGTAGAATATATTTGTGTATTGTAGAATATACTTGTGTAATGTAGAATATACCCTGTGATGTAGAATAACCTACCAAGCGATGAAGGCAGCAGTCTTTAGAAACAAGTAAAAACACACTGAATGAAGTATTTAGCAGAGGAAGTATGCCACCCTGCAGAGATAAAATAGAGCTGTTTCTCTCTCGTGTGCAGCCAGGTGCCAGCGAGCAGTGCCAGGAATCGGGGGGAGCTGCCCACTGTCATCCCTCTGCCTGCCAAAGTGAATTTGGGACTGGTGTTTGGGGAGGTGGAGGATGGCCATGCCAACCAGGGTGTCATACCAGTTTCAGCCAGAGAGGGCAGCACCAGCCTGGGAGAGCCAGAGGAGGACGGGAACCAGTCTACCAGCTCCAGCCAGTGCAGCGCCACCTACAGTAACCTGGGTAAGAACAGCCTTCAGAGACAAACACTAAATGTGTCTTCATGTTGACCTAAGATGATGTTTCCACATGTTTGTTGGTTAGTGATGCTAAAAGCTTCTGTGCTTTAAATGAAGTGGATTTATCAAACACATAATAAAGTTATGTGTCTTTTTCTGACATTACTAACTTAGCCAGCAGATAAATATTGATACAAGTTCTTTCTCTTCAGTTTGTGCACTTCTTCTGTGACAGAGTCATCCTTTATTCCTTCCTAACAGCTGAAGATCTCAACACTTCTTGTCGTCCACAGTCTGCTTCCCAGAATAACTAGAAACATGTCAGCTGGAGGTGCAGAGTCTTTGCCCTGAAGCAAACATTCCTGTTCCTGTTGGCACCAGAATCTAAACTCATGTCCTTCCTTAAACTATTTTCACAGGAAGAAACTTGCACAGATGGTGGTTGATTTTACATCACTTTCTCTCATTTCTGTTAATGTCTTGGTTTTCTGATTGAAAATATCTACATTTTATTCTTTATTCTGTCTGCCTTTCAAAACAAAAAACTCTAAAATTCGTCTTTGTTTTTATGTCTTTAAGATTTCTTTAAACATTTTATTAGTAGTAAAGTGATGTATTTGGGCTGCAACAACACATGTACCCGTATCGATCATAGATTAACAGATGACACTGGTCACCTAACATAGTCAAATGAGATTTGATTGTGTGCTTCTTCTGTTCTACCTAAACAAAGTGCACTACACAATCAGCCGCAGCGTCGCTGCGTGTTTGATTTAATTAATTTAATTAAATGTAATTAATTCACCATGTTTAATGTCCTCGCTCCAGGAGAATCTGACACTTATTACACACTGAGTTCTCTGAAGGATCTGATGGATTTCTCTGACATGGAAATATAAAACACCAGATGTAGTGAAACGTATTATTTCTCATCAGCTACTTAGTGAAAGAAGACAGAAAGCAGTCAATAAATCAGAGGTGTGTGAACATGTTTGTTTTCCTCCAACACTGTAGCATTGATCTGAACCTGTGGCTCCTTTTTCTACCGACTTCTGCTGACACTTTGTTTCATCTGTAGTTTGTGTCAGCAGCTTGGAGCTGCTGCTGCAACAAGTGCTGTCACTTAAAGAAATGAAGCCCTGAAGTGAGTGAAGAAGTAGGATTGAGTGGTGTGAGGAGATGAAACACAAACAACATAATAAGAGTGTGGGTCTGTGCAGCAGAGGCTCTTTGTGTTCCTGTTAAATGACTCATCAGGGATCAAATAGTTCTTTGTTTATCTGTGGGGTCAGCTGAAGCTGCTGTAGGAGCTTTAAAAGTGCAGGGTTTCTACAGCTTGGTTGTGCACGTGCAGTGTGTGTGTAGATGTGTTGTGATTGTGCAGTGTGTAGATGTGTTGTGATTGTGTTAAATCTCTCTCTGGTTGGTGTATGATGAGCTGCCTGGAGCCTATTTTTACTTTCTGCATGTTGCTAATGAGGAACAACAGAGGAAGAGTTCTTCCTGCAGGTCTGATAAGAAGCCCTGCTGACTGATGACATCATGTTTGCGGTGGAGTGATGACATCATGTTTGCTTGGCGGTGGAGTGATGACATCATGTTTGCTTGGCGGTGGAGTGATGACATCATGTTTGCTTGACGGTGGAGTGATGACATCATGTTTGTGGTGGAGTGATGACATCATGTTTGCTTGGAGGTGGAGTGATGAGACGTGCAGTCTGGTCCTCTCCCTACTGTTTGTAACCTGGTCTCCTCTGCTGCTGGTGTTCATGAACATGTGTTAAATCAGAGCATCAGGAGGAGGCAGAGCTCCCAGCCTGTCTGTTGGCACCAGAACTCCTCTCACACTCTGACATGAAGAGATTTTCATTCTGCTCCCAGCTCAGCTGCTGCACCACACTTAGAACAACTTCAGGGCTTTAGTGGAGCTAAGGTAGGCTGTTTGACCTGTGTTTACCTGTGTTTACCTGTGTTTATCTGTGTTTACCTGTGTTTATCTGTGTTTACCTGTGTTTACCTGTGTTTCTGTGTTTATCTCCTGGTATTGATGTGTCTTCTCTTGTTTTCTCTGCTCAGACCCTCTGGTCAGTTTCACTCATCTGCTTCATTTGGACCCTTGTTGTTTTGGCTCTTCTTCTCTTCTCACTGCAGTGTAACAGTTCAGTTCATCCTCTCTGGGTTTTCACATTATCTTTGAACTAACGTGTTAGATCAGTGCTGGTTTATGTTGATGTCTGTGCTGAAACTTGAGATGAAACATCAGAAACGTTTAGAGGAACTTGATTTGGTTCCACAGCGGCAGCAGCAGAAACTCTAATCCTGACAAATGTAACAAACTGTTGGTCTTCATGGGAACAAACTGAGTCTGGTCTTGTCATGAGTCTTACCTCCCACTGAGAGACACTGGTCAAAAACTGTGGAGTTTAACAGTGATGTGGTTAAACTGCTGAAGAAGCTGTGATTATCACACATCTGGAACGTTCTTACAGTTTGTAACATCTGGACAGTCATGTAATTGGCTGAATTATGAATCATTTCTGTATTTCCAACAATCAGATGAGTGTGGCGGCCATCTTGAACTGGGTTGACTCCAAAGTGAATCAGTCCTACATGTAAACATTAGTTTGTCAGAGTTGGGTTAAATCCATTTAATTTGTCTTGAAAGGTTTTTGTTGGGTTCTTTAATGCAACAAAGTGACTTCTTTAAGTGAGTGAAGTCTCAGCCTGGTTGATCTGTGTGAGAGGACGAGGGAGATGGATTACAGCAGATTGGTAGAGGAACACATTTAATATGTTCATTTCCTGGGAGGATTACCAGGACTCATTTACTTCATCCTGACTGCTTTTCCTCCATCCTTAAGACCATGGCAGCGTGACCTCCACGTGACCAGTTACTCATCCTGTTGAGCTGGGATGCACAATCAGTGGAGTTTTTGTAAGCAGAAAGTTTAAACGTGTGTCTTCACCACAACGATGGATGAGTAAAGACATATTCTGACACTCAGGAGCCTGAAAGAAACATCTTTAATACAATCTGTGTTCCTGGTTAATTACAGCAGCACTGATGGCTGTTTGTGACCTTCTAAACCTGCACAGCTTAGTCCTTATTTCCTGTCAGGTGAAAGGTACATCCTCTGCTCATTTCATTTGATCTGACGTGATTCTCTGACTCATCTGTCTCTGTTCTCCCCACCAAAAGACGTTTAACAAGTCTAATCGATCCCTTAACACTTTAATTCCCCAACAAACATCTCACAAAGTTGCTCTCCATGTTGCCATGTTTAGTCTGAGGCAGGCAGTGAAGGTGGAGAATCATCTGGTGTGCAGACACCGGTCCTGCTTTTGAGTTAGATGTGTTTTTAATGGCCGTCATCTCCTTTCTGTGCCGCGACACAAATCCATGATAAAGGTTCTCGTCTTCACAAGCCAAGAACTCTGTAAAAACAAATCAAGTAACTCTGGTATAACTGTGAGAACTTTTCAAATGGAAAATAACTTTAACAGCAGTGTTCTTCATGTTTTACCTGTATAAATCTTTATCTTTGCAGATCAGTTACTCAGAACACATCTTAATTGAAAAAGTCCCTTTCAACCTATTAGACTCAAATATTTCTTGTAATATATCACAGAAGGGTTGAGATGTTTTTAACAAATGAAAGCTCAAAAGATTCACAAAGACAATGGGTTTTAGCCTTTAAAGTAAAATAAACAGGTAAGTGTTTTGTTGGGATTAAGCTGAAGTGATAAAGTTCAGCTGAAGTGTAGTGCAATGAAACCATCGGACTTTTTAAACATGTCCTGATTCAGATGTGTTCAACCACAGCTAAAGCTGACCTGTTGGATCACAATGAATGAAGTGTTTTATGTCAACATAAATCTGTTTTTTTATTTCCAGAACTTTCTAATCAAGCTTCAGATATATTTTAACTTGTTGTTCCGTAGGATCAACTTGTCATTGTGGTGTAGAAGGTTCAACCCTGTAATGTCTAATCCTAGTCCTTGTCCTACATGTTCATGTTTTTTGTTTCAGTTGGCCTCTGGCTGATAGGGGATTAACAGGCAGAACTTAAGGACATTCTGAAGAGAGGTCAACCATTGAATCAGGCACTGGAAGGCCATGATTGGACCTACTGGTTGAGCCTTTTTGGAGATAGAACTTGAATAAACCTTATTTGGGTAACACAGTTTGTGTTTTTGTTTTCCAGGACAATCACGAGCCAATATGATCCCACTGAAGCAGCCTCGGAACATCAAATCTTCCAACGACACCCTGGCCTCCATAGATCTGGATGGCACCAGTGAGCAGGCAGTGCTCAAAGCTACACCTCCACCACTACCTAAAAAGGTTGTTCCTCGCTCCAGTACTGAACCCACCCTGGGAGGCAAAGAGCCCACCCTGAGACCTCGAGCTGAGGCCAAACCTGGGGGCACTAACCTGAGTGTGGCCAACCCCATCTACGACTTGGACTCCACCTGGGAGACAGCCAGCCAGAGTTCCTCTCTCAGCTCTGAAGCGCATCGAGCCCATGACCACGAGAGTGGTGACTCATTGGAGAGGCCGTCAACTGCCGGCAAGGTTCGCCTGACCAATACTGTGACCTCCCAGGCCCCCCACTCTACACCTTCTGCCCCCAGCACCACCTCTGGGCAGGAGAAGAAGGTCTTCCCAAGTACAGAGTCTCTGGCAGGGAGGGGTGGTGCCGCAGGGCGTGGTGCTGCTGGAGGAGGTGCCTCCAAACCACAGAGACCTGCTCTTTACAGGGGCTTGGACAGCTGGGACGAGGTGGTGGGGAGGATCCGGGGGCTCCACACAGATACCCTACGGAAGCTGGCATCAAAGTGTGAAGACCGCTTTATGGCTGGTCAGAAGGATCACTTGAGATTTGGAACGGATAGCTGGTCCCACTTCAGACTGACTACTGGTCAACCCTGCTGTGAGGCAGGAGACGCTGTCTACTACACTGCCTCCTACGCCAAGAACCCACTGGTCAACTATGCCATCAAGGTGAGGCTTTCAGCTTGTTCTCAGTGGTCTGATGACTGATGACTGTGGCTCATCAGGTCTACTGGTCCTCATTTTATTGTGTGAATACCTGTAAGGCATTCACACTGTTGAGATCATCTTTTCGGCACCTTTCTCATTCCACAATTTTTGTGCTACTTCAACCATTCATATATTAAAACATTCAGCTCTTTCGTGCAATGCCAGCTATGACTTTTATTATTTTAGCTATTTATATATTTTTTAGCTATTTCAACTTTTTAGCCACATTTTTTCCTATTGACTTTGAATGGGGCTATTTTTCAACAACCTTAAAATCCTTCAAATAGTTTCTAAATCTCTACAAAACCTTACAAAATTTGTTCTGGTTATGCTCTATTTTACTCTCTTGTGCAAATTTTAGCTACTTCCTTTTTTCCTAGCTTTAGCTATTTTCTGCTATTTCAGCTATAGTTCTGCTTCTTTCTGCTATTCTTCTGCTTTTTTCAGATTTGTTTGTGCTTCTTTCTGCTAATTTGTACTGTTTATGCTTCTAAACGTTGCTTTCTGCAATAATTAGCTATTTTCTAGAAATTTAGCTAAATTTTAGCTGTTGTTAGCCAAAGTTAGCTTGCTAAGCTAATTACACATTTTTTTGGAGCTATTTCAACTTTATTCTGCTAAATTCAGCAAACTTGAGCTCCTTATGCATCCTGATGTTAATTAAAACGTTTCCAGCAATTTTTTTAGCTGTTTTACTGAAAACTTCAGCTGTTTTTCCTATTTTACTTCAAATGATCACATTTTAGTAGTTTTTTGTGGGGTTTTCTGCTAATTTTGAAAGTTTTACAACCCTTTCACCATCTGGGTGGTACTTTCAACTTGAGTCTGCTACTTTAGCTTATTTTTATGCTAACTTTAGCTTTTTGCTGCTACAATAGCTACAATTCTACTTCTTTCTGCTATTCTTCTGCTATTTTCTGCTTTGTTATACTTTTTTCAGCTAATTTGTGCTATTTATGCTTCTTACAGTTGCTTTTTTCTGTATTCAGCTATTTTTATCAAATTTAGCTAAATTTTAGCTGTTATTAGCCAAAGTTAGCTTTCTATGCAAATTACACATTTTTAGAGCTATTTCAACTTAATTCTGTTAAATTCAGCAAACTTGTGCTTCTTATGCATCCTTATGCTAATTAAAATGTTTCCAGCTACTTTTAGCTGTTTTATGAAAACTTCGGCTGTTTTACATATTTTACTTCAAAAGATCACTTTTTTATATTTTTATGGGTTTTTTCTGCTAATTTTGAATTTATTTACATCCATTTCACCATGGAATGGTGAATAAGATGGCTGTGGCGGAGTGGTTAGGGGAGTCGTCCTGGAACCGGAAGGTCGCCGGTTCGATCCCCGTCCAGTCATCTCAGTCGTTGTGTTCTTGGGCAAGACACTTCACCCACCTTGCCTACTGATGGTGGTCAGAGGGTCCGGTGGCGCCGATGCATGGCAGCCCCACCTCTGTCAGTGTGCCCCAGGGCAGCTGTGGCTACAGTGTAGTTTGCCATCATCAGTGTGTGAATGTGAGTGTGAAGAGCTTTGCGTGTCCTGGATGGGTAGAAAGTCACTATATGAGTGCAGTCCATTTCACCATCTGGGAGCTACTTTCAACTTAAGTCATCTACTTTTAGCTTTTTTATGCTAACTTTAGCTTTTTGCTGCTATATTAGCTAAATGTTAGTTATTTCTGCTATTTGTCTGAGCTTTTCTGCTTTGTTATACATTTTCTGCTAATTTGTGTTATTTATGCTTCTTACATTTGCTTTCTGCAATATTCAGCTATTTTCTGCAATTTTAGCTAAAGTTTAGCTGTTATTATTTAAAGTTAGTTCAAAATACTTGATTCTGGCCATTTTTTGATATAATGAGCTATAAACTAATATATACTGTAGGTACCTGAGACTTAGCTCTATCATAAATAGCAGCTGAAAAATATCCAAGATGGCCACCAAAGCTAGTTTTAAATGCCTTTTATTCAGCCAGTGTTTGACATATTGACATGAAAACTTATGTGCTGGTAGCTGAGAGCATGCTCTACAATATACTGAAGCTCAAGAAAATTTAACAATTGTAGCCAAAGTTATTTCGGCTACTTTTTTCTCATTGAAAATGAATGGATCTTTTTTCAACATCCTTAAATTTCTTCATAATGTTTTTAAATCTTTACAGAACCTGACACATCAGTCATCAAGTCTTTGTGAAAGTTTCAGCTACTTTTTTGCTAGTTTTAGCTTTTTTCAGATATTTCCACTAAAATTCTTCTTCCTTCTATTTTTCTGCCTTTTTTACTTTTTGTGCCTCTTTCTGCTAATTTGAGTTATTTATGCATCTTACGGTTGCTTTCTGCTATATTCAGCTACTTTAGCCTTTATCTTTTAGCTTTTTTATACTATTTCAGCTATATTTTTGCTCCTTTTTACTGTTTTTCTGCATTTTATTTTGCTTCTTTCAGCTTTTTCAAATTTAACTTACAATAATACTTTTCTAAAAGATGTTCAGCTCAATTTTCAGCTTCTTTTTTTTCAATTTCAGCTTCTTCAGCAGCTTTCAGCTAAAGTTTTCAGCAACAGGCATTCACACTTGCATTTTCACAGGAAATGCAATTTCTCTAGTTTATAAAGTCTTCATTTTTACATTGTGGTTAATTAGCTGACCTTCACTTGAAACACAGAAACTAAAACTAGTTTGTTCTGTCTTTAAATGCTGCATTTTCTCCTGAATAGTTTTAAAATAAAAACCGTCAAAACATCAGAGTCTCACAGCAGGTGATTTTAAACGTGTGTGTAGTTTTTTAGTGTGTTATTTAGAGGCATAGCTTATAAAATGCTCATGTTTTGTTAATTCCAGAGTTGATTTCCTCTCAGCTCCTGATGGGAGCCAGAGGAAAGTGTTGAACCTGAAATAACAGTTTTTAAACTTTGAGCCCTGAGGGGATAATTCTGTGCAATAAAACCTGTGTGTGTGTGTGTGTGTGTGTGTGTGTGTGTGTGTG
>NW_013953119.1:239248-245092 GCF_001266775.1 Austrofundulus limnaeus
GTGTGTGTGTGTGTGTGTGTGTGTGTGTGTGTGTGTGTGTGTGTGTGTGTGTGTGTGTGTGTGTGTGTGTGTGTGAGTTTTAAAGTTTAACTCTAGTGTAAACTTGTATTATTGACTGAACATGAAACACCCTGACCTTCACTCAGAGCTCTGCCTCATGTTAGCATCAGGCTCAAACACGTTTCAGTATGAAAACACAGAAGACAACAAGTCCCAACAGACTAATGTAACTTTCCTCAGTCTCCATGTGAATAAATGTGTTGCCACATGTCCTCATGCTTCTTCTGCAGAGTGGTTAGAGGAGTCATCCTGTAACCTGTGGGTTGTGGGTTCTATCCCCTTGTTCCAGCTGTCTCAGTTGTTGTGTCCTTGGGCCAAACACCTCTGTCAGTGTGCAGCTGTGGCTGGAGCTTACTACTATACATGTGTGAAAAAGCAGCCTTGTGTGGACCAGTTCCCGGTCCCCACAGATACAAATGCAAACTAGAGAAATTGCATTTCCTGCGAAAATGCCAGTGTGAATGCTTCATGCTGAAAACTTCAGCTGAAAGCTGCTGAAACTGAGCTGAAAATATTTAATAGCAAGATTAATGTGAGCTCACTTTGATAAAATGTAAGAAAAAAAGCCCAACTTTGCAGAAAAACAGTCAAAATTAGCACAAATCTAGTTGAAAACAACAGAAAACGGCTAAAATGGCTGAACAGAGCTGAAAACATCTGTAAGAAGCATAAATAGCACAAATTAGCAGAAAAACAGAAAACATCAGAAGAGTAGCAGAAAGACGTAGAGTTTTACCTGAAATAGCAGAAAAAAGCTAAAATGAGCAGAAGAGAAAGAGTAGAACCAGAACAAGATGAGTAAGGTGCTGTGAAGGTTTATAAACATTATAAAGGATGATGGAAACAGCTCCATTCATTTCAGTGAGAAAAAGAGGCTGAAAAAGTAAAAATACCTGAAATACCAAAAGTCATAGTACTCTTGGTATAAGTGAGCTGAACGTTATGATTTATGAATTGTTGAAATGGCAAAAAAAAGTGGAGTGAGTTAGATGCTGAAAAATGAACAGAAGAAAGAGTGATGTCAATAGTGTGACTGATATATTATGGGTGTGGGTTTAGGTTAGTTTTACCCCTAATTTACACTACATGCGTTCCATCTCCGCTCCGCTCCAACCTCCACAACAAACACACACCCATTATAACCATTATAACCAGTGACAGTGTTTACACTGGCTGTGCAGGGCGGTGGTGAGCGGACGGTGATTTGTCAAAATTAGAACAGATCCTATTTCAGCCCGACTCCGGAGCAGCACCAGAGTCAGTTTTTAAAGATTACGTCGCACCAACAGGAAGAGAAACGAGCACAACATCCGTATTTTCAAAATAAGATACTATTCTGTGAATAATTTGTTGGAATAATGTTGAAATTGCAGATATATTAATAAATATATGGATATATTTCTACAGAAATGCTGTCAGAATGTATGGTTCTGTTTGGGAAGCAGATAGAAACATGTAGCATGAAGCACATGTGTACACACATGATACACGTGGATTTTATTTTGAAATCAGACGTTTCAGAAAGACGACAGTGAGACAGTTTCAACATAGATACCAGAAGTCTTTATATTGTTGTTTTCAGCTGTTTGGAGTTCGTCTTTCACAGAATTAATGATTTTTTGCTGTGACTTCCACATTTATCACTGGATTTATCGCGTGATCTGCTTCCTGCCCACGCCACCGACACCCCCCCTCCTCTGTGTCGGAGCGGAGCTGAGGCTGTGTAAATTGGGGCTCAGGGTCAGGTACCTGTCAGGTTAATCTGAGGGTAAATGGTAAGGGTCACGGTCCCCGCAGGGATATAAAAAACAGACGTGTGTGTGTCTATATAAGTTCAGTTCATTTCAGTTCATGTGTTAGTGAATAATGTAAGATTTAAATTATCTGTTTGTTGGGAGGTTTTTTTAAACGACAGAAAACAATGAATGAGTTTATCTCATTTTAAAAAATGTTAAGTTGAAAAATACTTTCTAGAGTCACAAACCTGCTCAAACATGCATTTTATGAGTTACAACTATAGAAAGAAAGCACTGTGCTCATCTTCTGTGAGTCAGCAAATCTACATTATCTGAGTCAGCAAAAAAGCTCACCTCCTGTTGTTTACGTGTTTTCATCTGCTGTTCGGTGTAGTTAGCATCCAGTCAGCGCAGCACCGTCTGACCCGGCAGACCGTGAACAGGACCGTAGAGTCCGCTCGGTGCTCGATCTTCTTCTCTTCCCTCTTATAATTGAAATAGTGAATCAGCTACTTCCTCATCAAAGTCCTCACTCTGTCTCCGACTGTTTTTCCTCCATTTGAGCTCATCTCTCAAACTGCAGCTCGGTCCGACTCGGTCCACCTGTCCACAGCTGCACTGCAGCTCCATGTTCATCGCATTTTTTTCATCAAAGACACTAAAATAACTAACTAAACTTCACTGTAACTATGAAATGTAGTTATACAAATATAATAAATGTAATAAATTTCAGATATCTCATTGCTGATTTCCAATCTCTCTGTCTCTCACTGCCAAACTTTATTCAACTTCTGCCTCATTTTATTTTTATCCTCCTGTACATTTTTTGCAGCTTGTCTAATATTTTCAGGCTTCAGTCAGAAAGGAGTTTGGGGGTTTAGGTTTGTTCGGCGGGGTGGGGGATTGAGGTGTTTTTCCCCCAAGAATCAGCCCTATTTTACATCCTCCTGCTGCAACGTGCTTCAAATATGACAAACATTAATAAAAAAAGAGCCATTATTTTATTTAATTTAATATATAATTTAATCAATGTATAATTATTTATTATTAAATCAGTTAGAATGATTGGAGCACTCGTAAACTACACAAGGTATGGGTATTTTTTCAGATAGCAGATCCTCCACTTTTCACTGCCTGACCTCCATCCGAACGTCGCGCTCTAGTGGGACTGCATCGTGACGTCACGTGAAACCCTCCAATAGGCCTTTGGAAAGGTCTTCAAATTAAAAATAAATAAATAAAATTAAAAAGGAAATTTTATTATTTTATCTTAGCTAATATGTCTAGTCATAACGCAATTTCTGATATCTGGAATGTAAAAATGGTGAAGCCAAATAAATGTAGTAACAGCCTGCCATACATTTGAACTTCTGCCTGTTGCTGAAAAGGTCCGCTGCTGCGCTCTCAGAGCAGAAGCCGACTATTACATTAGCAAGATGACTGAATGAAATTTCATGTAATTTTTTCATCTCTGCAAAAATAAATAAAATAAAAATAAATAAATAAGTTTTTACTCCGACAACTTGAGTGTGAAAAAAAAACCTACGGTTGTTGCTTTGCTCTGCACACCATGCAGCAAAGAGGAGAGAGAAATTATCATCTTGATCCAATTTCAGTTATTTGTGAGGTAGCGTTTTTACAACAGGAGGAGTAAATTATGAGGATTTACTCTCTGTATATGTGTTTTAAATGAACTTGTAAAATATGGTTTACCTGTGTTCATCACTCTCAGTGATTTGTTTTAATTAGTATTATTATTTTATTAGTGTTGTTATTATTTATTGCAAGAGTGATTTTTATTTTTGTGATGGAGGTTGTTCTGAAATAATTACAAAGATGACATCTGTTGATAAGTGGTGTTTCCTTCACTCTGGACACAAATAGGCAATGCTCTTGCAAAAACTGGTTAATCTTGTTTCATTACAGACTCTGTCTTAGAGGGCTTTAGAATTCACAACCACTACATTCTAATTGGTTTTGAATGACACTTAACTTGCTGCATCCTCCAAGGAAACAAAGTGAAAGTGGGCAGGAGATAGCTGCAAAGGCCAAATTGGAATTGGGCCGAACTGACAATGAAAAACATGATGGTCCAATACACAAGGGACTTATAGATAATGAGAAACAAGTGAAACAAATCGAGAGACCATAAACACAAAGGGCAGGAAATAAGCAGCCACCACATGATTAGATCATTTTGAAACAAAGAGAGTAAACTACTTGCAAAATGTGCCAAGGAAAACACACAGTAAAATAAATGAAGACAGTAGCACACATAAAACACTGGGAAAAGAAAGAAGCCACCAATACCTGTAAAAAAACAAACAGAAAAACAAGATGTAGTGTTGACTCTTAGAGCCTAAATAAAGACCTAACACAGGAGGATGGGAAAACCAAAAATAACTAAAACTAACCACAAATAATAATAAAAAACAAGTAATGCCACTGTTGTGATTACTAGTATATTGTACAATATAACTCNCTTTGTTCATGAAAATGACATCAAAAAGTAAAAAGAAGAACTCTACGAGTTCTGAGATTGAAGTCCTGATCCAAAAAAGAAAATCTGTCATTTTCAGCAGCGTCAGCGGGAATTAAAGGAGCTGCTAAAGCTAAAGAATGAAATAATGACTGCTGTTAATGTTGTGTCTCCTGTGGGTCGAATACAGTCACAGAAATAAAAATCTAAATCTTATTCATCTCTGTCTAGTCCTGCTCCAGTTTACCTTTGCTCAAATATTTTTAAATCAATTGTAAACAACAGTGTTAAATAATTGTCATTTATTCAGAAGAACAGTCACAGCCAGGACCAACTAAAACTATCAAATATAGTTAATAAGCAAATAACAAGTTTAATAAATTTCAGATATCTCATTGCTCACTTCCGATCTCGCTGTCWCTCCATCGCTGCCAAATCTCATTCAACTTCCACCTCTTTTTATTTTTATCCTCCTGTATATTTTTTGCTGATTATCTAATATTTTCAGACTTCAGTCATAAAGGAGTTTGGGGGGTTTATGTTTGTTCGGCGTGTGGTGGTGGGGGGGGGGGGGAGACCAGAGGGTGGAATGAGGCCCCCCCCCATGAATCAGCCCTATTTTTCATCCTCCTGCTGCAACGTGCTTCAAATATGACAAACATTAATAAAAAAAGAGCCATAATTTTATTTAATTTAATATATAATTTAATCAGTGTATAAATATTTATTATTAATTCAGTTAGAATGATTGGAGCAGTCATAAACTACACAAGATATGGGCATTTTTTCAGATAGCAGATCCTCCACTTTTCCCTTCCTGACCTCCATCCGAACGTCGCGCTCTAGCGGCGCTGCATCATGACGTCACGTGAAACCCTCCTGTTCAATGACTGACACTGAACCAGTAATTCTGTGTTTTTACATGTTACCTTTTTAACTCGTTTACTACAGTCATTAAAACAATCACAAAACTATTTCATGTCCAAATAATAATAAAATAATTTAAAAGCATAAATATAATAATAACTAGAACTGTAAAGCAGTTATGACTGGGGTCCAAGCCCATTTATGCTTGTCCACCTTGGCCCATGTCATCCACAGCATCCTGTCGACATGTGCACCACAGAGTTGTAACATGATGAGTGTGTATAAGGTCTGTCTGAGGCTCTAATGTCTTAAATAGATCAGGTCTTTAAAAATAGGTTGCTCCATATGTCCTCTGTTGCCTTCTTTTTTGTCTTCTTTGTCTGACAAGTAGGATCTCAATATCTTCAGCTCTGCCACTTCAGTTTCTTTCTTAACATTTTTATCTTTGCCATTTCCATTTCTCTCTCTGACTGTTTTTCTGTCAATGTCACATTACATTTGAGTCTTTCATATTTTTTTTACCTTTGCTATAAAAACATTTTTTAGTATAACACCTGACACCTTTCTTTCTGCACTCATTCAGTCTTGACTGGAACTCTTTCCTTACCTTTGTACCATACTTCTAATATAGACTACATGTAGCCTAACTGTTCTACATGCCTCTCTTTTATTAACTCTCCAATCTGTGTGTGTGTGTGTGTG